>NC_052146.1:1481756-1693420 GCF_902713615.1 Scyliorhinus canicula
AGCGAGCAAGACAGACCTCATCCCAAATACAGGCAGATTGAGCGAGCAAGGTGGGCCTCAGTCCCAAATACTGGCAGAGTGAGCGAGCAAGGTGGGCCTCAGTCCCAAATACTGGCAGAGTGAGCGAGCAAGGTGGGCCTCAGTCCCAAAACAGGCAGTGTGAGCGAGCAAGGCAGACCTCATCCCAAATACAGGCAGAGTGAGCGAGCAAGGTGGGCCTCAGTCCCAAATACAGGCAGTGTGAGCGAGCAAGGCGGGCCTCAGTCCCAAATACAGTCAGAGTGAGCGAGCAAGGCAGACCTCAGTCCCAAATACAGGCAGAGTGAGCGAGCAAGGCAGACCTCAGTCCCAAATACAGGCAGTGAGCGAGCAAGGTGGGCCTCAGTCCCAAATACAGGCAGAGTGAGCGATCAAGGCAGACCTCAGTCCCAAATACAGGCAGAGTGAGCGAGCAAGGCAGACCTCAGTCCCAAATACAGGCAGAGTGAGCGAGCAAAGTGGGCATCAGTCCCAAATACAGGCAGAGTGAGCGAGCAAGGCAGACCTCAGTCCCAAATACAGGCAGTGAGCGAGCAAGGCAGACCTCAGTCCCAAATACAGGCAGAGTGAGTGAGCAAGGCGGGCCTCAGTCCCAAATACAGGCAGTGAGCGAGCAAGGTGGGCCTCAGTCCCAAATACAGGCAGTGAGCGAGCAAGGCAGACCTCAGTCCCAAATACAGGCAGTGAGCGAGCAAGGCAGACCTCAGTCCCAAATACAGGCAGAGTGAGCGAGCAAGGCAGACCTCAGTCCCAAATACAGGCAGAGTGAGCGAGCAAGGCGGGCCTCAGTCCCAAATACAGGCAGAGTGAGCGAGCAAGGCAGACCTCAGTCCCAAATACAGGCAGTGTGAGCGAGCAAGGCAGGCCTCAGTCCCAAATACAGGCAGAGTGAGCGAGCAAGGCAGGCCTCAGTCCCAAATACTGGCAGAGTGAGCGAGCAAGGCGGGCCTCAGTCCCAAATACAGGCAGAGTGAGCGAGCAAGGCAGACCTCAGTCCCAAATACAGGCAGAGTGAGCGAGCAAGGCAGGCCTCAGTCCCAAATACTGGCAGAGTGAGCGAGCAAGGTGGGCCTCAGTCCCAAATACAGGCAGAGTGAGCGAGCAAGGTGGGCCTCAGTCCCAAATACAGGCAGTGTGAGCGAGCAAGGCAGACCTCATCCCAAATACAGGCAGATTGAGCGAGCAAGGTGGGCCTCAGTCCCAAATACTGGCAGAGTGAGCGAGCAAGGTGGGCCTCAGTCCCAAATACAGGCAGTGTGAGCGAGCAAGGCAGACCTCATCCCAAATACAGGCAGAGTGAGCGAGCAAGGCAGACCTCAGTCCCAAATACAGGCAGAGTGAGCGAGCAAGGTGGGCCTCAGTCCCAAATACAGGCAGAGTGAGCGAGCAAGGTGGGCCTCAGTCCCAAATACAGGCAGAGTGAGCGAGCAAAGCAGAACTCAGTCCCAAATACAGGCAGAGTGAGCGAGCAAGGCAGACCTCAGTCCCAAATACAGGCAGTGTGAGCGAGCAAGGCGGGCCTCAGTCCCAAATACTGGCAGTGAGCGAGCAAGGTGGGCCTCAGTCCCAAATACAGGCAGAGTGAGCGAGCAAAGCACACCTCAGTCCCAAATACAGGCAGAGTGAGCGAGCAAAGCAGACCTCAGTCCCAAATACAGGCAGAGTGAGCGAGCAAGGTGGGCCTCAGTCCCAAATACAGGCAGAGTGAGCGAGCAAGGTGGGCCTCAGTCCCAAATACAGGCAGAGTGAGCGAGCAAGGCAGACCTCAGTCCCAAATACAGGCAGAGTGAGCGAGCAAGGCAGACCTCAGTCCCAAATACAGGCAGAGTGAGCTAGCAAGGCGGGCCTCAGTCCCAAATACAGGCAGTGAGCGAGCAAGGCAGACCTCAGTCCCAAATACAGGCAGAGTGAGCGAGCAAGGTGGGCCTCAGTCCCAAATACAGGCAGAGTGAGCGAGCAAGGTGGGCCTCAGTCCCAAATACAGGCAGAGTGAGCGAGCAAGGTGGGCCTCAGTCCCAAATACAGGCAGAGTGAGCGAGCAAGGTGGGCCTCAGTCCCAAATACAGGCAGAGTGAGCGAGCAAGGTGGGCCTCAGTCCCAAATACAGGCAGTGAGCGAGCAAGGCAGATCTCAGTCCCAAATACAGGCAGAGTGAGCGAGCAAGGTGGGCCTCAGTCCCAAATACAGGCAGAATGAGCGAGCAAGGTGGGCCTCAGTCCCAAATACAGGCAGAGTGAGCGAGCAAGGCAGACCTCAGTCCCAAATACAGGCAGTGAGCGAGCAAGGCAGACCTCAGTCCCAAATACAGGCAGAGTGAGCGAGCAAGGCAGACCTCAGTCCCAAATACAGGCAGAGTGAGCGAGCATGGCGGACCTCAGTCCCAAGCGAGCGAAGGTAGTACAGATGGCAGACACAGGTGGCGGAGTTGCACATGAACAGCTTCCAGTTAATCCTCGTTGCTGGTTTAGTAAAGGCAAAGGACTCAGCTGAGTAAAAATAAAGTCCTGGTTTATTCACAACAGAAACGTATACACACACTGTGGCGCTAACAATTATACACAAAGACTCGAGTGAAGTACAAGAGAGGCTTTATTGCTGTGAGATGCTATTCCTCCGGTGGCAGCTGTAGAATAGTATCTCAGTGAAGCTAGCGCATATTTATACACAAGCTCCCTGTGGGCGGAGCTAGCCGGCAGGGGCTTACCGGAGAAACCTGTATTACAGGTACGGCCATACATCCCCCTACTGCAAGCACTCATATATACAGTGGTTATATCACCACATTCACCCCCTGTAAAAATGAGTCCGGCGGGGGTGACGTGGAACTATAATACAAAAGGTGATCTATGTACAAAAGGTCCAAACAACAGAAAACCAAGAGTCCATCCGGTTAGCAGGTTACAGGTTGAGCCGAATCGGTGGTCGAACATTCCGTTGTGATTGGCGTAGCTGTGGTGGCGACGTCGGCACAGGCGGTGTTGGCTACAAAGGTGCAGGTGCTGGCGGTGTTGGTGCTGGCCAGTGGCGGGATGACTCCGAGAGCGAGCCGGAATCTTCCGTGTCCTCCAGTGTGGGCAGGGGGACGAGGGATGGACCTGGTGGGGACGAATACGGGGGCGCCGGGGAAAAGGACGTGGGATCAGCACCTGAGGGAGCCAGGCCATGGAGCGAGACTGTGTCCTGGCGGCCATTGGGGAACTCCACGTAGGCATTCTGGGGGTTGGCGTGGAGCAGGCGTACTTTGTCCACCAGGGGTTCCGCCTTGTGGTGCCTGACATGCCTACGGAGAAGGACTGGGCCCGGAGTCGTGAGCCAAGTCGGGAGCGACACTCCGGATGTGGACTTCCTAGGGAAGGCAAAAACGCGTTCATGGGGTGTACTGTTAGTTGCGGTGCACAGAAGTGACCGAATGGAATGGAGCGCGTCAGGGAGGACCTGCTGCCAGCGAGCGGCTGGGAGGTTCCTGGACCGTAGGGCCAGCTGGACGGCCCTCCATACCGTCCTGTTCTCCCTCTCTACCTGCCCGTTTCCCCGGGGGCTGTAGCTGGTCGTCCTGCTGGAGGCGATACACCTGCTGAGTAGGAACTGATGCAGCTCATCGCTCATGAATGAGGATCCCCTGTCACTGAGGATGTAGTCGGGGAAACCAACCAGAGCGAATATGGAATCAAGGGCCTTGATGACAGTGGCAGTCGTCATATCCGGGCATGGGATGGTGAAGGGGAACCTAGAAAATTCATCGACCACACTAAGGATGTAGGTGTTGTGGTCAGTGGAGGGGAGGGGCCCTTTGAAATCCACGCTGAGGCGTTCAAAGGGGCGGGACGCTTTCACCAGGCGCGCGCGGTCTGGCCGGTAGAAGTGCGGCTTGCACTCCGCACAGATCTGGCAGTCCCTGGTGACTGTCCGTACTTCTTCGACGGAGTAGGGCAGATTGCGGGCTTTGACCAGATGGTACAAACGAGTGAACCCCGGATGGCAAAGGCTGTCGTGCAAGGCACGGAGCTGGTTCATTTGTGCGCTGGCACATGTATCTCGGGAGAGGGCGTCTGGGGGCTCGTTGAGCTTGCCGGGGCGATACAAGATCTCGTAATTATAGGTGGAGAGCTCAATTCTCCACCGCAAGATTTTGTCATTTTTGATCTTGCCCCGCTGCGTGTTGTTGAACATGAAGGCTACTGACTGTTGGTCAGTGAGGAGAGTGAATCTCCTGCCAGCCAGGTAATGCCTCCAGTGCCGCACCGCTTCAACGATTGCCTGGGCCTCCTTTTCAACAGAGGAGTGTCGGATTTCGGAGGCGTGGTGGGTGCGGGAAAAGAATGCCATGGTCTGCCTGCTTGATTCTGCGTGGCGGCAAGGGCAACATCTGAAGTGTTGCTCTCTACTTGGAAGGGCAGTGTCTCATCTACTGCATGCATCCCGGCCGTGGCTATGTCAGAGCGAATACGAGCGAAGGCCTGTTGTGCCTCGGCCATGAGGGGAAAATGTGTGGACTGGATTAGTGGGCGGGCCTTGTCCGCGTATTGTGGGACCCACTGGGCGTAGTAAGAAAAGAACCCCAGGCAGCGTTTGAGAGCCTTGGGGCAGTGGGGGAGGGGGAGCTCCATGAGGGGGCGCATGCGGTCGGGATCGGGCCCCAGGAGTCCGTTTTAGACTACGTAGCCGAGGATGGCCAAACGGTCTGTGCAGAACACACACTTCTCCTTGTTATATGTGAGGTTAAGGAGAGGTGCGGTGTGGAGAAATTTGGCACGGTTGGCGTTATGGTCCTGCTGGTCATGGCCGCAGATAGTGACATTATCTAAGTACAGAAACGTGGCCTGCAGGCCGTACCGGTCAACCATTCAGCCCATTTCGCGCTGAAATACCGAGACCCCGTTAGTGACGCCGAAGGGAACCCTAAGAGATTGGTACAGGCGACCGTCCGCCTCGAAGGCAGTGTAGGGACGGTCCGATTCACGGATGGGGAGCTGGTGGTATGCGGATTTCAAGTCAATAGTAGAGAAGACCCGGTACTGTGCAATCTGATTGACCATATCAGATATGCGAGGGAGGGGGTACGCGTCGAGCTGCGTGTACCGGTTGATGGTCTGGCTGTAGTCCACGACTATCCTGTTGTTCTCCCCAGTTTTAATCACTACCACCTGGGCTCTCCAGGGGCTGTTGCTGGCCTCGATGATACCCTCTCAAAGCAGCCGCTGGACTTCGGACCTGATGAAGGCCTTGTCCTGGGTGCTGTACCGTCTGCTCCTGGTAGCGACGGGCTTGCAATCTGCGGTCAGATTGGCAAAGAGGGAGGGAAGGTCAACCTTGAGGGTCGCGAGGCCACAAACGGTGAGGGGAGGTAGGGGTCCGCCGAATTTGAGGGTGAGGCTCTGGAGATTGCACTGGAAGTCCAGGCCTAGTAAGAGTGACGCGCAGAGGTTGGGGAGAATGTACAGGCGGAAACGGTCGAATTCCACGCCCTGTACAGTGAGTTTAACCAGGCAGAAACCCCGGATCAGGACAGAGTGGGAACCGGAGGCTAGGGAGATCTGCCGGTTGGCGGGATGGATCGCAAGGGAATAGCGCCTTACCGTGTCCGGGTGGACGAAGCTCTCGGTGCTCCCGGAGCCGATGAGGCAGGAGGTCATGTGGCCGTTGACGAGCACCGTCGGGGAAGAGGGTGCCAGGTTGCGAGGACAGGACTGATCGAGCGTAACGGAGGTGAGTAGCGGGCGATCGGCAGCCGAGTCTGATGAGTCCAACGAGTAGCGGTAGCGACCCGAGTCCCGTGGTCCCGTCCCGAGGGGAGGACAAAATGGCGGTGTCTGGAGTACCTGTGTGGAAGAAGATGTCGGCGGACAAAATGGCAGCCCCCATGGAGCGCACGTTGTGGGGGCGGGACAAGATGGCGGCGCCCATGGAACGCACATGGCGGGGTCGGCAAAAAACGGCGGCGCCCACTGATCGCACGTGGGGTCGGGGGCAGCGGACGGCAGGGCTCATTGTGCGAGCGGCTGAGGCGAGGGGGGGAATGCGGGCGCGATAGCGGCAACCGTCCGGGACTGACACACCGCTGCAAAGTGGCCTTTCTTGCCACAAGCTTTCCAGGTCGCGGTGCGGGCCGGGCAGCACTGGCGGGGGTGCTTCTGCTGACCACAGAAGTAGCATCGAGGACCCACAGGGTGCGCGGTGCGGCGAGCAGCGCAGGCGTAGTGCGCAGGGGCGGCTGCTGGGGGGGGGGCGGGGTCCACGAGGGGTAGGACGGGTGGGCCTGGGGGCCGTTTGCGGGGTGAACGAGGGGTAGGACGGGTGGGCCGAGTGGCTAGCGGGGTAGGATCGCGCACTACAGGAGGCGGCCGTCATTGATAGCGCCAGAGTCTTTGTGGCCTCGAGGTCGAGGGCAGCCCCTTTCAGCAGTCGTTGCCGGATGGGGTCCGATGCAATGCCCATAACAAAAGCATCCCGCATGAGTAAGTTTGAATGTTCCGTGGCCGTGAGGGCCTGGCAGTCGCAGTCTCGTACCAGAGTTATAAGGGCCCTCCAGAAGTCCTCCATCGACTCACCCGGCTGTTGGACGCGAGTAGAGAGTAGATGTCTCGCAAACAGGGTGATCGTCGACTGTGCGTAGTTTTCCTTGAGCAGTTCCATGGCCCTGGTGTAGTCAGGCACATCTCGAATTAGCGGAAAGACGATGGAGCTGAGTCTTGAGTAGAGAAGCTGTCGTTTTTGAGCCTCTGTCGGGGGAGGGTCCGCTGAAGAGATGTAGGCCTCGAAGACTGCGAGCCAGTGAACAAAGTCTTTCTTGGCGTGGGGCGACTGCGGATCCAGCTGCAGGCGGTCAGGTTTGATCCTGATGTCCATGGTGTAAGGAAAATCTCACGGCAATAAATTGTGGCGCTAACAATTGTACACAAAGACTCGAGTGAAGTACAAGAGAGGCTTTATTGCTGTGAGATGCTATTCCTCCGGTGGCAGCTGTAGAATAGTATCTCAGTGAAGCTAGCGCATATTTATACACAAGCTCCCTGTGGGCGGAGCTAGCCGGCAGGGGCTTACCGGAGGAACCTGTATTACAGGTACGGCCATACATCCCCCTACTGCAAGCACTCATATATACAGTGGTTATATCACCACACACACATGACCCAGTTAGGCTACAACAGTGCCCGCCCCATAGTTAAGGAGGGAGTGCATACTCCTCGAGCCACACGGAGACTATAATAAACCCTGGCCGTGTGCCCTGTGTGGGGTACAACACTGCTATTCTGCTATGATCCCATCCACTAAAACCTCAGTATGCTGTGTCATCAATGAACTTTTATTGAATGGCTATAGTGCAGGTTTTGTACATGGGTGAGGGTGCAGACAGGCAGCAGCTTGTTACATTCAAGGAAAGACTGAAACTAGTGGCTCTCAGGCACAACACATTCTCCCAGTTGACAAGGTCTGTACATTAGCTGCAGGCTCCACAGTTCTTCAAATAAAGCCCATGCATGAAAGCATGGATACGTTAAGGAGGCGATACAAACATACCCGCTGTGCCTTGTAAATATCATAGATTTGTCGCAAGCCTTTGATTTCCTTCTGAAGTGACAGCAGCTCAGGGTGCATCGTAATCGACAGATCAAAAAGCTTTTCAGCATTGGCCAGTTCTTGCCGGTTTCGTTCAAATTCTTCCACCTCACTTTCAAATTTGCCCAAGATCTCAAGACCTGCATTCAGCAATGAAAATACAAAGAGCATTGTCATATTTACAGTTTTTCCAGCAGATAAGACCATTAGACATAGGAGCAGAATTAGGCCACTTGGCCCATCGAGTCTGCTCCGCCATTCAATCATGGCTGATATTTTTCTCATCCCCATTCTCCTGCCTTCTCCCCATAATCCCTGATCCCCTTAGAACATAGAACATAGAACAGTACAGCACAGAACAGGCCCTTCGGCCCTCAATGTTGTGCCGAGCCATGATCACCCTACTCAAACCCACGTATCCACCCTATACCCGTAACCCAACAACCCCCCCTTAACCTTACTTTTATTAGGACACTACGGGCAATTTAGCATGGCCAATCCACCTAACCCGCACATCTTTGGACTGTGGGAGGAAACCGGAGCACCCGGAGGAAACCCACGCACACAGGGGGAGGACATGCAGACTCCACACAGACAGTGACCCAGCCGGGAATCGAACGTGGGACCCTGGAGCTGTGAAGCATTTATGCTAACCACCATGCTACCCTGCTGCCCCTTATTAATCAAGAACCTATCTATCGCTGTCTTAAAGACACTCAGTGATTTGGCCTCCACAGCCTTCTGCGGCAAAGAGTTCCACAGATTCACCAACCTCTGGCTGAAGAAATTCCTCCTCATCTCTGTTTCAAAGGCCCTTTGAGCCCATTCCACCATTCCATGAGATCGTGGCTGATCTACCATCTGCAGATTCCCTTCCAAGCCACTCACCATTCCTGACTTAGAACTGTATCACCATCCCTTCACTACCACAGAGTCTAAACCCTGGAACTGCCCCCACAACAGCACAGCTTTCCCCCCATATCCTTTGCCCTAAGTGCGATATCTAACTGCTTTTTGAAAACATACAATGTTTTGGACTCAACTACTTCCTGTAGTAACAAATTCCACAGGCTCACCACTCTCTGGGTGAAGAAATTTCTCCTCATCTCTGTCCTATATGGTCAACCCCATACAATCCTCACCGATTCAATCTCTCCTCGTACATCAGTCCCGCAATCTCAGGAATCAGTCTGGTAAACCTTTGCTGCACTCCCTCTACAGCTAGAAAATCCTTCCTCAGAGAAGGAGACCAAAACTTTACAGAATATTCCAGGTGTGGCCTCACCATTGCAGCAAGACATCACTGCTCCTGTCCTCGAAACCTCTCGCAATGAAGGTCAGCATAGCATTTGCCTTCTTTACCGCCTGCGCCTGCATGTTTACCTTCAGCGACTGGTGTACGAGAACACCCAGGTGGATAACCTCACATTTCTCCAAATTATACTGCATCTGCCATTCACTTGCCCACTCACTAAAGGATATAATTCTGAAAGGAGGTGCAAGAACAGAAGGATCCGAGGGTATAGTGCACAAATTGTCAAAGGTTGTAGGGCAGATTGAAAAGTGGTTAATAACTAATCTGGGATCCTAGGCTTTATAATGGCATTCTGTACGGATGGAAACTATCTTCACAAATGGTATTTGTCTTTTAAAATATGGAAGGACATGGTATTATTTAGGTTCTAGGATTTCTTTTAAAGAAGGACATAAGTTAACCATGAGCTCTCTTTTTGAGGAAATCGTAATGTCGGCTGCCTGATTACCATGTGTGATGAATGGTTACTGTACCCTTAACACCATGTAGGTGATGCTCCTTTAAGACCGGGTTTGGAACCCTGGGGGACTCCGCCCACCAGGGAGCCGTATATAAGGTGACGTCCTGTAGGCGGCACTCAGTAAGCACACATCTCTGTAGCTGGCTAGTTCTTTGCTTATTAAAGCCTTCATTTACCATTCCACACTCTCGTGTCATTATTGAGGGTACTACACCATGGTACATTGGAGGGCGGGGGGAGGGCTGTTTGTCTGAACTGCAATCATTTTAGTTTGTGGGAAAGACTAGCTTAAAGGCAAAGGCTAGTGATTTACTTGAAATCACTGGACAAAGGAGCTTTAAGTTTTAAGCCTATTGTTCTGAACTCGGTTTTAGGTAATAAGCTGAGAAAGAAGGCAGGCTGCCTTAACATGTTTTCCACCTGCCTTGACTGAAATTCTGTGTATGGTTATCAACCTGCAACCAAAGAATCTTCATCTGAGTATAACTTGTCTGCATTTGGAAACCTGCAAAACTTAGACAAGAAGAATTGATCCAGCGCTATATTCTCCTCCACGCTGAAGCACTTTGGTGAGAATCTCCAGACATCTGCCAGGACCGGTGGCGTGTCTTCAGATGAGGGAGCTGCAGATTGATAGCCTGCAAACTTCACCCTTTAGTTTATTAAGTCTATCCTCCAAAGGCCATTTCTGCAGAGACTTTAGCATGTTTGTGTGTGTTTGTGTGCGTATTCGTGCATGTCAGTGTACGCTGGGGAAGACTAGTTATACTTCAAGAGTCCAATTGGGTGTGTCAGTTCTTGAAAATGAAAAAATGAAAATTGCTTATTGTCACGAGTAGGCTTCAATGAAGTTACTGTGAAAAGCCCCTAGTCACCACATTCCGGCGTCTGTCCGGGGAGGCTGATACGGGAATCGAACCGTGCTGCTGGCCTGCTAATAAATCAATAATTCTGAGTTTATTGAAAGAAGCTGGGGAAGGTGGGACCTCTATAGACAGGATGGTCTACATCTGAACCTGAGGGGCACCAATATCCTGGGGGGGAGATTTGTTAGTGCTCTTTGGGGGGGTTTAAACTAATTCAGCAGGGGCATGGGAACCTGGATTGTAGTTTTGGGGTACGGGAGATTGAGAGTATAGAGGTCAGGAGCACAGATTTGACTTCGCAGGAGGGTGCCAGTGTTCAGGTAGGTGGTTTGAAGTGTGTCTACTTCAATGCCAGGAGTATACGAAATAAGGTAGGGGAACTGGCAGCATGGGTTGGTACCTGGGACTTCGATGTTGTGGCCATTTCAGAGACATGGATAGAGCAGGGACAGGAATGGTTGTTGCAGGTTCCGGGGTTTAGGTGTTTTAGTAAGCTCAGAGAAGGGGGCAAAAGAGGGGGAGGTGTGGCGCTGCTAGTCAAGGACAGTATTACGGTGGCGGAAAGGATGCTAGATGGGGACTCTTCTTCCGAGGTAGTATGGGCTGAGGTTAGAAACAGGAAAGGAGAGGTCACCCTGTTGGGAGTTTTCTATAGGCCACCTAATAGTTCTAGGGATGTAGAGGAAAGGATGGCGAAGATGATTCTGGAAAAGAGCGAAAGTAACAGGGTAGTTGTTATGGGAGACTTTAACTTTCCAAATATTGACTGGAAAAGATATAGTTCGAGTACATTAGATGGGTCGTTCTTTGTACAATGTGTGCAGGAGGGTTTCCTGACACAATATGTTGACAGGCCAACAAGAGGCGAGGCCACATTGGATTTGGTTTTGGGTAATGAACCAGGCCAGGTGTTAGATCTGGAGGTAGGTGAGCACTTTGGAAACAGTGACCACAATTCGGTGACCTTTACGTTAGTGATGGAAAGGGATAAGTATACCCCGCAGGGCAAGAGTTATAGCTGGGGGAAGGGCAATTATGATGCCATTAGACATGACTTAGGATGTGTTGGTTGGAGAAGTAGGCTGCAAGGGTTGGGCACACTGGATATGTGGAGCTTCTTCAAGGAACAGCTATTGCATGTTCTTGATAAGTACGTACCAGTCAGGCAGGGAGGAAGGGGTCGAGCGAGGGAACCGTGGTTTACCAAAGAAGTGGAATCTCTTGTTAAGAGGAAGAAGGAGGCCTATGTGTAGATGAGGCGTGAAGTTTCAGATGGGGCGCTTGATAGTTACAAGGAAGCGAGGAAGGATCTAAAGAGAGAGCTGAGATGAGCAATGAGGGGACATGAGAAGTCTTTGGCAGGTAGGATCAAGGAAAACCCAAAAGCTTTCTATAGGTATGTCAGGAATAAAAGAATGACTAGGGTAAGAGTAGGGCCAGTCAAGGACAGTGGTGGGAAGTTGTGTGTGGAGGCTGAGGAGATAAGAGAGATACTAAATGAATACTTTTCGTCAGTATTCACTCAAGAAAAAGATAATATTGTGGAGGAGAATGCTGAGACCCAGGCTATTAGAATAGATGGCATTGAGGTGCGTAGGGAAGAAGTGTTGGCAATTCTGGACAAGGTGAAAATAGATAAGTCCCCGGGGCCTGATGGGATTTATCCTAGGATTCTCTGGGAAGCCAGGGAAGAGATTGCTGAGCCTTTGGCTTTGATTTTTAGGTCATCATTGGCTACAGGAATAGTGCCAGAGGACTGGAGGATAGCAAATGTGGTCCCTTTGTTCAAGAAGGGGAGTAGAGATAAACCCGGTAACTATAGGCCGGTGAGCCTAACGTCTCTGGTGGGTAAGGTCTTGGAGAGGATTATAAAAGATACGATTTATAATCATCTAGATAGGAATAATATGATTAGGGATAGTCAGCATGGTTTTGTGAAGGGTAGGTCATGCCTCACAAACCTTATCGAGTTCTTTGAGAAGGTGACTGAACAGGTAGACGAGGGTAGAGCAGTTGATGTGGTGTATATGGATTTCAGTAAAGCGTTTGATAAGGTTCCCCACGGTCGGCTATTGCAGAAAATACGGAGGCTGGGGATTGAGGGTGATTTAGAGATGTGGATCAGAAATTGGCTAGTTGAAAGAAGACAGAGGGTGGTGGTTGATGGTAAATGTTCAGAATGGAGTTCAGTTACGAGTGGCGTACCACAGGATCTGTTCTGGGGCCGTTGCTGTTTGTCATTTTTATAAATGACCTAGAGGAGGGCGCAGAAGGATGGGTGAGTAAATTTGCAGACGACACTAAAGTCGGTGGAGTTGTAGACAGTGCGGAAGGATGTTGCAGGTTACAGAGGGACATAGATAAGCTGCAGAGCTGGGCTGAGAGGTGGCAAATGGAGTTTAATGTGGAGAAGTGTGAGGTGATTCACTTTGGAAAGAATAACAGGAATGCGGAATATTTGGCTAATGGTAAAATTCTTGGTAGTGTGGATGAGCAGAGGGATCTCGGTGTCCATGTACATAGATCCCTGAAAGTTGCCACCCAGGTTGATAGGGTTGTGAAGAAGGCCGATGGTGTGTTGGCCTTTATTGGTAGAGGGATTGAGTTCCGGAGCCATGAGGTCATGTTGCAGTTGTACAAAACTCTAGTATGGCCGCATTTGGAGTATTGCATACAGTTCTGGTCGCCTCATTATAGGAAGGACGTGGAAGCTTTGGAACGGGTGCAGAGGAGATTTACCAGGATGTTGCCTGGTATGGAGGGAAAATCTTATGAGGAAAGGCTGATCGACTTGAGGTTGTTTTCGTTAGAGAGAAGAAGGTTAAGAGGTGACTTAATAGAGGCATACAAAATTATCAGAGGGTTAGATAGGGTGGACAGCGAGAGCCTTCTCCCGCGGATGGAGGTGGCTAGCACGAGGGGACATAGCCTTAAATTGAGGGGTAATAGATATAGGACAGAGGTCAGAGGTGGGTTTTTTACGCAAAGAGTGGTGAGGCTGTGGAATGCCCTACCTGCAACAGTAGTGAACTCGCCAACATTGAGGGCATTAAAAAATTTATTGGATAAGCATATGGATGATAAGGGCATAGTGTAGGTTAGATGGCCTTTAGTTTTTTTTCCATGTCGGTGCAACATCGAGGGCCGAAGGGCCTGTACTGTGCTGTATCATTCTATGTTCTATGTTCTAAGCTTGATTAAAGTGCTTTTATTCTGGGTCTAACAGTAGTGAAGGTAATAATTAGAAAATTTGATGAGCGAGTTAAACTTTTGAACTAATGGTGTAGCCCGCAGAGCAGTGGGGCGAGATAAACTGTGCTCCCATCCTAGTCGTAACAGTACACAAGATAGGAAGGTATCATGAACCTTTATAAACGGCTGGTTTGAATTCAACCAATTCCACAGTTTAGGAAAGAGGAGGAGACAATAGACAGGGTGTAGAAAACATTCACAAGAATATTTCAGGAATGAGGGACTTTCATTGCGTGGATACATTGCAGAAGCTAGCACTGCACTCCTTAGAAAGGAAAAGGTTGTGAGATTTGATAGTGGTAATGAATATAAAAATCAAAATCATGAGGAGTCTGTTCAGTAGATAGGAAGAGACTATTCCTATTGGTGAAAACATTGAGAGCCAGAGGACATATGTTTAAAGTGAATGAAGCAAAAGAACCAAAGGTGACACAAAGACAAGTTTCTTTACATAGCTAGGGGTTAGGATCTGGAACACACTGCCTAAGAGTGTGGTGGAGCAGATGCTATCAGGGCATTCAAAACCAATTTGATAATTACCTGCAGAAAAATTTGCAGGGAGACAGAGTTCCGATGTTAAGAAAAGCAGGAGTGCAATAAGCTAAATTGCAGAAAATCAGTAGGGGCTTGCAGCGCCAAGTATATGTGCTATTAGGGCGGTACGGTAGCACAGTGGTTAGCACTGTTGTTTCACACCTCCAGGGTCCCGGGTTCGATTCCCAGCTTGAGTGACTGTGCAGAGTCTGCATTTTCTCCCCGTGTGTGCGTGGGTTTCCTCTGGGTGCTCCAGTTTCCTCCCACAGTCCAAAGGTGTGCAGGTTAGGTGGATTGGCCATGATCAATTGTCCTTAGTGTCCAAAATGGTTAGTAGAGTTACAGGGATATGGTGGAGGTGTGGGTTTAAGTAGGATGCGCTTTCCAGGAGCCGGTGCAGACTCGAAGGGCTGAATGGCCTCCTTCTGCACTGTAAATTCGATGACCCATTCAATGATTTGATAATAGACTGCAGATATCCGAGTGCCTGAATATCATTGTAGGTAAATTAGCAAACTCTAAAGTTTTTATTAATATAAATTTAGAGTATCCAATTTGTTTGTTCCAATTAAGGGGCAATTTAGCGTGGCCAATCCATTTAACCAGCATATCTTTGAGTTGTGGGGGCGAAACCATGCAACATGGGGAGAATGTGCAAACTCCACACGGCAGTGACCCAGAGCGGGATCAAACCTGGGACCTCGCCGCTGTGAGGAAGCAGTGCTAACCACTGTGCCGCCCCTGCAAAACTCAGAAGTTAATCACAAAGTTTGTACAATCAGAATTTTGGACAATTAATTATGTAAGAATGTTTACATGAGACTTATATTTTGATGACAAAGGGTTGGCTGTTTAGCTGAACAGCTCTCTAACCTGTGTCCAAGTCTTTCCCCACAGAACCTGGGCCTTGCTGTCGGAATCTTGAAGCAAAAGCAACAAGGTTTGATGCAAACAGCTGAATTTCCTGCTTCGTGGTCTGAAATCCAAGAAGGAAACTATTTTAGATTTTTTTTGTTCAAGCTAATACTAAAATTCACTGAGTGTAGACTTTAACAGTGGCGCATAAACAGAAACAATACTCCAACAGCCTAGAAACGCAATGAAATCTGAAGTAAAATCTACTCATTGTTGCTGGATCAATGTCCTGCCATTCTGAGGCGAACAATATCGTGGGAGCACTGTTACCTTAAGGATTTAGAGATCCCCAGAATACGTCCACCACCTTCACAGTGTAATTAGGGATGGGTAATTAGGGATGGGTAATTAGGGACGGGTAATTAGGGATGGGTAATTAGGGATGGGTAATTAGGGATGGGTAATTAGGGACGGGTAATTAGGGATGGGTAATTAGGGATGGGTTATTAGGGATGGGTAATTAGGGATGGGTAATTAGGGATGGGTTATTAGGGATGGGTAATTAGGGATGGGTAATTAGGGATGGGTAATTAGGGACGGGTAATTAGGGACGGGTAATTAGGGACGGGTAATTAGGGATGGGTAATTAGGGATGGGTTATTAGGGACGGGTAATTAGGGATGGGTAATTAGGGATGGGTAATTAGGGATGGGTTATTAGGGATGGGTAATTAGGGATGGGTAATTAGGGATGGGTAATTAGGGATGGGTTATTAGGGACGGGTAATTAGGGACGGGTAATTAGGGACGGGTTATTAGGGATGGGTAATTAGGGATGGGTAATTAGGGACGGGTAATTAGGGATGGGTAATTAGGGATGGGTAATTAGGGATGGGTAATTAGGGATGGGTTATTAGGGATGGGTTATTAGGGATGGGTAATTAGGGATGGGTAATTAGGGACGGGTAATTAGGGACGGGTTATTAGGGATGGGTAATTAGGGACGGGTAATTAGGGACGGGTAATTAGGGATGGGTAATTAGGGATGGGTTATTAGGGATGGGTAATTAGGGATGGGTAATTAGGGATGGGTTATTAGGGATGGGTAATTAGGGATGGGTTATTAGGGATGGGTAATTAGGGGTGGTAATTAGGGATGGGTAATTAGGGATGGGTAATTAGGGACGGGTAATTAGGATGGGTAATTAGGGATGGGTAATTAGGGATGGGTTATTAGGGATGGGTAAATAGGGACGGGTAATTAGGGACGGGTAATTAGGGATGGGTAATTAGGGATGGGTAATTAGGATGGGTTATTAGGGATGGGTAATTAGGGATGGGTAATTAGGGATAGGTAATTAGGGATGGGTTATTAGGGATGGGTAATTAGGGATGGGTTATTAGGGGTGGGTAATTAGGGACGGGTAATTAGGGACGGGTAATTAGGGATGGGTAATTAGGGACGGGTAATTAGGGACGGGTAATTAGGGATGGGTAATTAGGATGGGTTATTAGGGATGGGTAATTAGGGATGGGTAATTAGGGATGGGTAATTAGGGACGGTAATTGGGGATAGGTAATTAGGATGGGTTATTAGGGATGGGTAATTAGGGATGGGTTATTAGGGATGGGTAATTAGGGATGGGTAATTAGGGATGGGTAATTAGGGACGGGTAATTAGGATGGGTTATTAGGGATGGGTAATTAGGGATGGGTAATTAGGGATAGGTAATTAGGATGCGTTAATAGGGATGGGTAATTAGGGATGGGTTATTAGGGATGGGTAATTAGGGATGGGTAATTAGGGATGGGTAATTAGGGACGGGTAATTAGGGATGGGTAATTAGGGGTGGGTAATTAGGGATGGGTAATTAGGGACGGGTAATTAGGGATGGGTAATTAGGGATAGGTAATTAGGATGGGTTATTAGGGATGGGTAATTAGGGATGGGTTATTAGGGATGGGTAATTAGGGATGGGTAATTAGGGATGGGTTATTAGGGATGGGTAATTAGGGACGGGTAATTAGGATGGGTTATTAGGGATGGGTAATTAGGGATGGGTAATTAGGGATGGGTAATTAGGGACGGGTAATTAGGGATGGGTAATTAGGGATAGGTAATTAGGATGGGTTATTAGGGATGGGTAATTAGGGATGGGTTATTAGGGATGGGTAATTAGGGATGGGTAATTAGGGATGGGTAATTAGGGATGGGTAATTAGGGACGGGTAATTAGGGACGAGTAATTAGGGACGGGTAATTAGGGATGGGTTATTAGGGATGGGTAATTAGGGATGGGTTATTAGGGATGGGTAATTAGGGATGGGTTATTAGGGATGGGTAATTAGGGACGGGTTATTAGGAACGGGTTATTAGGGACGGGTAATTAGGGACGGGTTATTAGGGATGGGTAATTAGGGATGGGTAATTGGGGATGGGTAATTGGGGACGGGTAATTAGGGATGGGTAATTAGGGATGGGTAATTAGGGATGAGTAATTAGGGACGGGTAATTAGTGGCGGGTAAATAAGGGCGGGTAATTAGGGGCGGGTAATTAGGAATGGGTAATTAGGGGCGGGTAATTAGGGATGGGTAATTAGGGACGGGTAATTGGGGATGGGTAATTAGGGATGGGTAATTAGGGGCGGGTAAATAGGGGCGGGTAATTAGGGACGAGTAATTAGGGACGGGTAATTAGGGACGGGTAATTAGGGACAGGTAATTAGGGACTGGTAATTAGGGATGGGTAATTAGGGACGGGTTATTATGGACGGTTATTAGGGACGGGTAATTAGGGGCGGGTAATTAGGGACGGGTAATTAGGGACGGGTAATTAGGTACGGGTAATTAGGGATGGTTATTAGGGACGGTTATTAGGGACGGGTAATTAGGGACGGGTAATTAGGGACGGGCAATTAGGGACGGTTATTAGGGACGGTTATTAGGGACGGGTAATTAGGGGCGGGTAATTAGGGACGGGTAATTAGGGACGGGCAATTAGGGATGGGTAATTAGGGACGGGTAATTAGGGATGGGTAATTAGGGATGGGTAATTAGGGACGGGTAATTAGGGACGGGTTATTAGGGACGGTTATTAGGGACGGGTAATTAGGGACGGGTAATTAGGGACGGGTAATTAGGGACGGGCAATTAGGGACGGTTATTAGGGACGGTTATTAGGGACGTGTAATTAGGGACGATTATTAGGGACGGGTAATTAGGGATGGGTAATTAGGGATGGGTAATTAGGGATGGGCTTTGCCACTGCCACCAACATCGCAAAACAAAAAATAAACTGAACTCCTGTTCATATAACATCATTAAATTAACATTTGGAAAAGGGTGGGCTCATGGCATTCAGGATTGAGATTGGATTTGTTTATTGTCACATGTACCGAGGTACAGTGAAAAGTATTTTTCTGCGAGCAGCTCAAAAGGTCATTAAGTACATGAAAAGAAAAAAGAAAAGAAAATACATAATAGGGCAACACAAGGTATACAATGTAACTACATCTATGGGCCATTGTGTGGCTTCACCCACAGGGGGAGATGTTGGAGCATGTACAGGCTCCGCCCATGGCTCCATCCCTTATAGGAAGTATATAAGAGCAGCTGACCTGCGGGACCGTCTTCAGTAATGTACTGGTCGCAGGCAGGCAAAGTTGTAAGCTGATTAAAACCACTGTTTACTTCAACACGAGTCTTCGAGTGAATTGATGGTCGCATCAGAGACAAATGCAGATTTTTAAATGTGATATTACTCACATCAGTGTGCTCAAAATTAATGAAATAATCTCTTAAAATTTCGGCATGCCCTGCAGCTGTACAAATACAACATTGTTCCTTTGTATTTCCAATTGTTTAAATAATTGATTCACAACAAGAAAATCATTCGGGAGTAAGGACACATGATGCACAAGTTCAGTAACAGCATCTTGAACTTATATACTGCCTTCAATATGCAATGAAAGGTCAAAAGGCATCTGATAGGATTTCAGACAGAGGCCAATAAAGAGATATTAGTATAGGTGAACACAAGCTGGGTCAAAGACACAGGCTTTAAAGAGCATCATAAAAGAAGAGAGGAGAATATTAGAGAAGGGATTCCCGAGGTTCACGCTGTGACAGAATATTGGAGAGTAGAATTAGATGAGTGCAGATATCATAGAGAATTGCAGTGCTGAAGCAGATTACAGAGCCAGATAGCATTGAGGCTATAGAGGGATTTTTTTTAAAGTTTGGAATTTTATAGTGGAGGCGAGCCTAGCCCAGTGTAGGTCAGTGAATTTTATAGTGGAGGCGTGCCTAGCCCAGTGTAGGTCAGTGAATTTTATAGTGGAGGCATGCCTAGCCCAGTGTAGATCAGTGAATTTTATAGTGGAGGCGTGCCTAGCCCAGTGTAGGTCAGTGAATTTTATAGTGGAGGCGTGCACAGACCAGTGTAGGTCAGTGAATTTTATAGTGGAGGCATGCCTAGCCCAGTGTAGATCAGTGAATTTTATAGTGGAGGCGTGCCTAGCCCAGTGTAGGTCAGTGAATTTTATAGTGGAGGCGTGCCTAGCCCAGTGTAGGTCAGTGAATTTTATAGTGGAGGCGTGCCTAGCCCAGTGTAGGTCAGTGAATTTTATAGTGGAGGCGTGCCTAGCCCAGTGTAGGTCAGTGAATTTTATAGTGGAGGCGAGCCTAGCCCAGTGTAGGTCAGTGAATTTTATAGTGGAGGCGTGCACAGACCAGTGTAGGTCAGTGAATTTTATAGTGGAGGCGTGCCTAGCCCAGTGTAGGTCAGTGAATTTTATAGTGGAGGCGTGCACAGACCAGTGTAGGTCAGTGAATTTTATAGTGGAGGCGAGCCTAGCCCAGTGTAGGTCAGTGAATTTTATAGTGGAGGCGTGCACAGACCAGTGTAGGTCAGTGAATTTTATAGTGGAGGCGTGCCTAGCCCAGTGTAGGTCAGTGAATTTTATAGTGGAGGCGTGCCTAGCCCAGTGTAGGTCAGTGAATTTTATAGTGGAGGCGTGCACAGACCAGTGTAGGTCAGTGAATTTTATAGTGGAGGCATGCCTAGCCCAGTGTAGATCAGTGAATTTTATAGTGGAGGCGTGCACAGACCAGTGTAGGTCAGTGAATTTTATAGTGGAGGCGAGCCTAGCCCAGTGTAGGTCAGTGAATTTTATAGTGGAGGCGTGCACAGACCAGTGTAGGTCAGTGAATTTTATAGTGGAGGCGTGCCTAGCCCAGTGTAGGTCAGTGAATTTTATAGTGGAGGCATGCCTAGCCCAGTGTAGGTCAGTGAATTTTATAGTGGAGGCGTGCACAGCCCAGTGTAGGTCAGTGAATTTTATAGTGGAGGCGTGCCTAGCCCAGTGTAGGTCAGTGAATTTTATAGTGGAGGCGAGCCTAGCCCAGTGTAGGTCAGTGAATTTTATAGTGGAGGCGTGCCTAGCCCAGTGTAGGTCAGTGAATTTTATAGTGGAGGCGAGCCTAGCCCAGTGTAGGTCAGTGAATTTTATAGTGGAGGCGTGCACAGACCAGTGTAGGTCAGTGAATTTTATAGTGGAGGCGTGCCTAGCCCAGTGTAGGTCAGTGAATTTTATAGTGGAGGCATGCCTAGCCCAGTGTAGGTCAGTGAATTTTATAGTGGAGGCGTGCACAGCCCAGTGTAGGTCAGTGAATTTTATAGTGGAGGCGTGCCTAGCCCAGTGTAGGTCAGTGAATTTTATAGTGGAGGCATGCCTAGCCCAGTGTAGGTCAGTGAATTTTATAGTGGAGGCGTGCACAGCCCAGTGTAGGTCAGTGAATTTTATAGTGGAGGCGTGCACAGACCAGTGTAGGTCAGTGAGCAGAGGCGATGGGTGGTTAGGACTTGGCAAGTGGTCGGACACAGACAGCAGAGCTTTGGATCAGTTCAAGGTCACAGAGGGTGGAGGATGGGAGACCGGACAGGAGAGCATTAGAAGTTCTGAAGTAACAAAAGGAAGGACAACAAAGTACAGGAAACAAATGAAGAGAAATATTTATTACCTTAGTGAATTTCTTCTTAACAGTGCCGAGTTTGCGGTCAATCCTGCGAGCCTCATCAAAAAGATTTTCCCAGATTACTTTAATATTCTGTTGCAACTCCTTCTCTTCTTCTGTTGTCTAATGTGAAAAGTATATACATGTATTTGAAATATTAGAAAGATGCAGGGCAATGCCCCTTGAAGGATGGAGGACAGACAAAGCCCTGAACAGGTGGACACTGCACTGCACTGCATGTAGGACCTCTACCTGGACCAGCAGTAGCCCGTGTGTTCCCACATATCAGTGTTTGTGCCTGAGGTCCCCACTGGCCCCTCCATAATGAGGACAATCACCACGTGCATCTGAGCCACTGTTAGGACCCCGGCGAGACCCAACCATTTGCAATTGGTTAAACTGTGAGGAAAGGTTACTGCCCCTCAGGAGTGATAATACTGACCAATAGGTAGCTGTAGGTTAAAACAAACTTTAATTTAATCACAGAATTAATCACATTAGCAACAAAGAAATAGCTTTACAGTTTGTCAGAGAGACCTGGCTCCATTCATTAACTAGATCATCTAGAATCATAGAATTTACAGTGCAGAAGAGGGCCATTCAGCCCATTGAGTTGACACCAGCCCCTGAAACAGGACCCTACCTAAACCCACACCGTCACCCTGTACCCGTAGTCCAGTAACCCCACCTAACCTTTTGGACACTACAGGGCAACTTAGCATGACCAATCCACCTAACCTGCACATCTTTGGACTGTGGGAGGAAACCCACGCAGACACGGCGAGAACATGCAGACTCCACACAGACAGTGACCCACGCGGGAATCGAACCTGGGACCCTGGCGCTGTGAAGCAACAGTGCTAACCACTGTGCTACCATGCCACTCCTTAAGTCTGTAACTAAAGCACAAAGCATTCTTTTTTCTCTTCTGACAAGGTGTTCCTTAACTTGTTTAGTCAGGACCAAACACAATTCTTACAGGCAGCTCAAAGTGAGTTCCAGAGAATGTCTTCCTCCTGGTGTAGAGGGACTCAGCTGAATGGTCATGAGATCCTCAAGTGCTGCATTAGGGCGGCACGGTAGCACAGTGGTTAGCACAGTTGCTTCACAGCTCCAGGGTCCCAGCTTCTTAGCGTCCGAAAAAAAGGCGAGATGGGGTTACTGGGTTACGGGGATAGGGTGGAGGTGTGGGCTTGGGTAGGCTGCTCTTTCCAAGGGCCGGTGCAGACTCGATGGGCCGAATGGCCTCCTTTTGCACTGTAAATTCCATGATTCTATGATTCGATCTGGCAACCTCCTTGGGCAGCCAGGCACCTGACTATTCGGTATCTTCCATTTCCCCCTCCTCTTCTCCCAGCTCCTGATCTTCCGAATCATCCAAAGAGCTGTGTGTTCACCCCTCTCTGGAGAGCCATGTACTGAAGAGCGGCGCAGTACACCACAATCAAAGATCCCAATACCAACCTCTGAGGAATACCATCACAAACCTTCCTCAAGCGTGAAAATACCCATTGACAATAACTCTCCGCTTCCTATTATTTAGCCAATTTGATATCCACTTTGCCACTGTCCCTTTTATTCCACGAGCCATTACATTTCTGACATGTCTGTCGTGTGGCAGAACAAATGCCCTCTGAAACTCCACGTACACCACATCAACAACATTATTGTCAATACCATGGGCAGAACGGTAGCACAGTGGTTAGCACTGTTGCTTCACAGTACCAGGGCCCCAGGTTCGATTCCCACGTGGGTCAGTGTCTGTGCTCTCCGTGTCTACGTGGGTTTCCTCCGGGTGCTCCGGTTTCCTCCCACAAGTCCTGAAAGACGTACTGTTAGGTGAATTGGACATTCTGAATTCTCCCTCTGTATACCCGAACATGCGCTGGATTATGGTGACTAGGGGATTTTCACAGTAACTTCATTGTAGTGTTAATTACCCTTTCTGGGACCTTCTCAAAAAAATGCACAGTAAGAAGTCTTACAACACCAGGTTAAAGTCCAACATGTTTGTTTCAAACACTAGCTTTTGGAGCACTGCTCCTTCCTCAGGTGAATGAAGAGGTTTGTCTATTCACCTGAGGAAGGAGCAGTGCTCCAAAAGTTAGTGTTTGAAACAAACATGTTGGACTTTAACCTGGTGTTGTAAGACTTCTTACTGTGCCCACCCCAGTCCAACGCCGGCATCTCCACATCAAAAAAATGCAGCAAGTTACTTAAACAGTATTTCCCCTTTAGTAATCAATGCACATTTTACCATGTGACTGAGAATTCTATCCTGAATAATTGTTTCTCGAGGTTTTCCCACCACTGATGTTAAACTGACTGGCCTGTAATCGGTGAGGCTATCCTTGCAACCTTTGTTGAACAAGAGTGTAACATTTGCAATTCTCCAGTCCTCTGGCACCTCCCCTGAGTCTCGAGGAGACGGGAAGATTATGGCCAGCGCCCCTGCAATTTTCATCCTCACTTCCTTGGCTACATCTCATCCGGAGATAGAAAAGGCATGTAAAAAAGGCAATATTACAATAATCATGGGGGACTTCAATATGCAGGTGGACTGGGAAAATCATGTTGGTAGTGGATCCCAAGAAAAGGAATTTGTGGAATGTCTAAGAGATGTTTTTTTGGAGCAGCTTGTGACAGAGCCGACAGGGAACCGGCAATTCTGGATTTGGTGATGTGTAATGAGGCAGACTTGATTAGGGAACTTCCCGTACCAGCCTCCCCGAACAGGCGCAGGAATGTGGCGGCTAGGGGCTTTTCACAGTAATTTCATTGAAGCCTACTTGTGACAACAAGCGATTTTCATTTCAGATGAAGTAACCCTTAGGGAGCAGTGACCACAATATGATAGAATTTACCCTGCAGTTTGAGAGGGAGAAGCTGGAATCAGATGTAATGGTTTTCCAATTAAATAAGGGTAACTACAAAGACATGAGGGAGGAGCTGGCCAGAGTTGACTGGAAAAGGAGCCGAGCAGGGAAGACAGTGGAACAGCAATGGCAGGAGTGTTTGGGGGTTATTCGGGAGGCACAACAGAAATTCATCCCAAGGAGGAGGAAACATGCTGAGGGGAGGACAAGGCATCCATGGCTGACGAGGGATGTCAAGGACAGCATAAAAGTTAAAGAAAAAGCATACAAAGTCGCGAGGATTAGTGGGAAGCCAGAGGATTGGGAAGCCTTTAAAAGAAAGCAGAGGACAACTAAAAAAGCAATAAGGGAGAGAAGATGAAATACGAGTACAAGCTAGCTAGTAATATAAAGGAAGATGGGAAGAGCTTTTTTCAATATATAAACTGTAATAGAGAGGCAAAAATAGACATTGGACCACTGAAAAATGCGGCTGGAGAAGTAATAATAGGAAACAAAGAAATGGCGGAGGAACTGAATAGTTACTTTGCATCAGTCTTCACGGTGGAAGACACCAGTGGGATGCCAGAGTTCCAGGAGAACCAGGGGGCAGAGGTGAGTCCAGTGACCATCACTAAGGAGAAGGTTCTGGGGAAACTGAAAGGTCTGAAGGTGGATAAGTCACCTGGACCGGATGGACTACACCCCAGGATTCTAAAGGAGATAGCTGAGGAAATTGTGGAGGCATTGGTGATGATCTTTCAGGAATCACTGGAGGCAGGAAGGGTCCCAGAGGACTAGAAAGTGGCTAATGTAACACCGCTGTTTAAGAAGAGAGGGAGGCAGAAGACGGGAAATTATAGGCCGGTTAGCCTGACTTCGGTCATTGGTAAGATTTTAGAGACCATTATTGAAGATGAGATCGCGGAATACTTGGAAGTGCATGGTAAAATAGGACTGAGTCAGAAAGGCTTTGTCAAAGGGATGTTGTGTCTGACAAATCTGTTAGAGTTCTTTGAGGAGCTAACAAGGAAGTTAGAAAAAGGAGAGCCAATGGACATGATTTATTTAGATTTGTAGAAGGCCTTTAACAAGGTGCCACATAGGAGACTGTTGAAAACGTTAAGAGCCCATGGCATTAAGGGTAAGATCCTGGCATAGATAGAGGATTGGCTGACTGGCAGAAGGCAGAAAGTGGGGATTAAAGGGGTCTTTTTCAGGATGGCAGCCGGTGACTAGTGGTGTGCCTCAGTGGTCGGTGCTGGGACCACAACTTTTCACAATGTACATTAATGATCTGGAAGAAGGTAGTGAGGGTACTGTTGCTAAGTTTGCAGATGATAAAAAGATCTGTAGAGGGACAGGTAGTACTGAGGAAGCAAGGGGGCTGCAGAAGGACTTGGACAGGCTAGGAGAGTGGGCAAATAAGTGGCAGATGGAATACAATGTGGAAAGTGTGAGGTTATGCACTTTGGAAGGAGGAATTTAGGCATAGACGATTTTGTAAATGGAAAACAGCTTTGGAAATCAGAAGCACAAAGGGACTTGGGAGTACTTGTTCATGATTTTCTTCACGTTAACGGGCAGGTTCAGTCGGCACTTAAGAAGGTAATGTTAGGATTCATTTGAGAGGGCCAGGGAGGTACTTTTGAGGCTGTAAAAGGCTCTGGTCAGACCCCATTTGGAGTATTGTGAGCAGTCTTGGGTCCCATATCTAAGGAAGGATGTGCTGGCCTTGGAGAGGGTCCAGAGGAGGTTCACAAGAATGATCCCTGGAATGAAAAGCTTGGAGTTTAGAAGGATGAGGGGAATCTTATTGAAACTTACAGGATACTACGTGGACTGGACAGAGTGGACATGGAGAGGATGTATCCACTTGGAGGAAAAACTAGAACCAGAGGACACAATCTCAGACTAAAACTGAGATGAGGAGGTATTTCTTCAGCCAGAAGGTGGTGAATCTGTGGAACTTTTTGCCGGAGAAGGCTGTGGAGGCCAAATCACTGAGTGTCTTACAACCATCAGTAACACAGATTACAACCATCAGGAACTCAGATTACAACCACCAGTAACACAGATTACAACCACCAGGAACACAGATTACAACCATCAGGAACACAGATTACAAACAGCAGGAACACAGATTACAACCATCAGGAACTCAGATTACAACCACCAGTAACACAGATTACAACCATCAGGAACACAGATTACAACCATCAGGAACACAGATTACAACCATCAGGAAAACAGATTAAAACCATCAGGAACACAGATTACAACCATCAGGAACACAGATTACAACCATCAGCAACACAGATTACAACTATCAGGAACACAGATTACAACCATCAGGAACACAGATTACAACCATCAGGAACACAGATTACACCCATCAGGAACACAGATTACACCCATCAGTAACACACATTACAACCATCAGGAACACAGATTACAACCATCAGGAACACAGATTACAACCATCAGGAACACAGATTACACCCATCAGTAACAAACATTACAACCATCAGGAACACAGATTACAACCATCAGGAACACAGATTACAACCATCGGGAACACAGATTACAACCATCAGGAACACAGATTACAACCATCAGGAACACAGATTACACCCATTAGGAACACAGATTACACCCATCAGTAACACACATTACAACCATCAGGAACACAGATTACAACCATCAGGAACACAGATTACAACCATCAGGAACACAGATTACAACCATCAGCAACACAGATTACAACCATCAGCAACACAGATTACAACCATCAGGAAAACAGATTACAACCACCAGTAACACAGATTACAACCATCAGGAACACAGATTACAACCATCAGGAACACAGATTACAACCATCAGGAAAACAGATTAAAACCATCAGGAACACAGATTACAACCATCAGGAACACAGATTACAACCATCAGGAACACAGATTGCAACCATCAGGAACACAGATTATAACCATCAGGAACACAGATTACAACCATCAGGAACACAGATTACAACCATCAGGAAAACAGATTATAACCATCAGGAACTCAGATTGCAACCATCAGGAACACAGATTACAACCATCAGGAAAACGGATTACAACCATCAGGAACACAGATTACAACCATCAGGAACACAGATTACAACCATCAGGAACACAGATTACAACCATCAGGAACACAGATTACAACCATCAGGAACACAGATTACAACCATCAGGAACACAGATTACAACCATCAGGAACACAGATTACAACCATCAGGAAAACGGATTACAACCATCAGGAACACAGATTACAACCATCAGGAACACAGATTACAACCATCAGGAACACAGATTGCAACCATCAGGAACACAGATTACAACCATCAGGAACACAGATTGCAACCATCAGGAACACAGATTACAACCATCAGGAAAACAGATTACAACCATCAGGAACACAGATTACAACCATCAGGAACACAGATTACAACCAACAGTAACTCAGATTACAACCATCAGCAACACAGATTACAACTATCAGGAACACAGATTACAACCATCAGGAACACAGATTACAACCATCAGGAACACAGATTACACCCATCAGGAACACAGACTACAACCACCAGGAACACAGATTACAACCATCAGGAACACAGAGTACAACCATCAGGAACTCAGATTACAACCATCAGGAACACAGATTACAACCATCAGGAACACAGATTACACCCATCAGGAACACAGATTACAACCATCAGGAACACAGATTACAACCATCAGGAACACAGATTACAACCATCAGGAACACAGATTACAACCATCAGGAACACAGATTACACCCATCAGGAACACAGATTACACCCACCAGGAACACAGATTACAACCATCAGGAACACAGATTACAACCATCAGGAACTCAGATTACAACCATCAGGAACTCAGATTACAACCATCAGGAACTCAGATTACAACCATCAGGAACACAGATTACAACCATCAGGAACACAGATTACAACCATCAGGAACACAGATTACAACCATCAGGAACACAGATTACAACCATCAGGAACACAGATTACACCCATCAGGAACACAGATTACAACCATCAGGAACTCAGATTACAACCATCAGGAACACAGATTACAACCATCAGGAACACAGATTACAACCATCAGGAACTCAGATTACAACCATCAGGAACACAGATTACACCCATCAGGAACACAGATTACAACCATCAGGAACTCAGATTACAACCATCAGGAACTCAGATTACAACCATCAAGAACTCAGATTACACCCATCAGGAACTCAGATTATAACCATCAGGAACACAGATTACAACCACCAGTAACACAGATTACAACCATCAGGAACACAGATTACAACCATCAGGAACACAGATTACAACCATCAGGAACACAGATTACAACCATCAGGAACACCGATTATAACCATCAGGAACAGAGATTACAACCACCAGTAACACAGATTACACCCATCAGGAACTCAGATTACAACCATCAGGAACACAGATTACAACCATCAGGAACACAGATTACAACCATCAGGAACACAGATTACAACCATCAGGAACACAGATTACACCCATCAGGAACACAGATTACACCCACCAGGAACACAGATTACAACCATCAGGAACACAGATTACAACCATCAGGAACTCAGATTACAACCATCAGGAACTCAGATTACAACCATCAGGAACTCAGATTACAACCATCAGGAACACAGATTACAACCATCAGGAACACAGATTACAACCATCAGGAACACAGATTACAACCATCAGGAACACAGATTACAACCATCAGGAACACAGATTACACCCATCAGGAACACAGATTACAACCATCAGGAACTCAGATTACAACCATCAGGAACACAGATTACAACCATCAGGAACACAGATTACAACCATCAGGAACTCAGATTACAACCATCAGGAACACAGATTACACCCATCAGGAACACAGATTACAACCATCAGGAACTCAGATTACAACCATCAGGAACTCAGATTACAACCATCAGGAACTCAGATTACACCCATCAGGAACTCAGATTATAACCATCAGGAACACAGATTACAACCACCAGTAACACAGATTACAACCATCAGGAACACAGATTACAACCATCAGGAACACAGATTACAACCATCAGGAACACAGATTACAACCATCAGGAACACCGATTATAACCATCAGGAACAGAGATTACAACCACCAGTAACACAGATTACACCCATCAGGAACTCAGATTACAACCATCAGGAACACAGATTACAACCATCAGGAACACAGATTACAACCATCAGGAACACAGATTACAACCATCAGGAACACCGATTATAACCATCAGGAACAGAGATTACAACCACCAGTAACACAGATTACACCCATCAGGAACTCAGATTACAACCATCAGGAACTCAGATTACAACCATCAGGAACACAGATTACAACCATCAGGAACACAGATTACAACCATCAGGAACACAGATTACAACCATCAGGAACACAGATTACAACCATCAGGAACACCGATTATAACCATCAGGAACACAGATTACAACCATCAGGAACACAGATTACACCCATCAGGAACACAGATTATAACCATCAGGAACACAGATTACAACCATCAGCAACACAGATTACAACCATCAGGAACTCAGATTACAACCATCAGGAACACAGATTACAACCATCAGGAACTCAGATTACAACCATCAGGAACACAGATTACACCCATCAGGAACACAGATTATAACCATCAGGAACACAGATTATAACCATCAGGAACACAGACTACAGCCATCAGGAACACAGATTACAACCATCAGGCTGTTGACCCTGCAAAGCCCTCCTTAATAACATTTGAGGGCTTGTGCCAATGTTGGGAGAGCTGTCTCACAGGCTAGTTAAGGAACAGTCGACATAGTCATACTCACAGAATGATACCTTACAGATAACTTTTAAGACATCACCATCGCTATTCCTGGGTATGCCATATTCCACTGGCAACACAGAGTATCACCACCAGGTCCATATAGTATACTTCAGATTCAATTCATGGCCAAGGATTGGCCTGGAGTACAGTCCCGTCAATGATTCACATTATTTTGGAATGGAACTCCTTCCATTTGTGTATCTCCAGATTTGGATACACAAGCCCTTCCCAAAAACTCAATGTACTTCATGAATCTCTCGGTCTTACTCAACTGAAATCACGCTTTGAGTTTCCTGGATCCTTTGCTGCTAATGGTCAGACATCATGCAGCTAGTGACATCAAAGGTTTAAACGGTTGTTGGTTCATTGTTTTACCTTGCTTCCCAATGTTCAATGCACTGTGGCAAACATTGCAAATATAGCACCATCACGGAAGGTTATACCAGAGTTCTACACTGAGAAGATTCTTTCACAGTCAGAACAGCAGGTTAAAATACAACAGGTTTGTTTCGAATCACTAGCTTTCAGAGCACAGCTCCTTCATCAGGTAGATCACCCAAGGTGAATTTACTTCAAGATTCATTAATATGGATAGTAATAGAACATAGAACATTACAGCGCAGTACAGGCCCTTGGGCCCTCGATGTTGCGCCGACCTGTGAAACCCCTCTAAAGTCCCTCTACACTATTCCCTTATCGTCCATATGGATAAATGATGAAGAAAATTAAATCAGTTTTTACAAAAGAGCAGAGGTGAATGATGAACTCACCAGGATATCATACATTGCAAGGGTCCGATATCGTTCCTGGGTATCTTTTAACCGCAGCTCTACAGCTAAAGACATGAATCGAATTTTGGCGATTGTACTCAGTACATACTTCAGATCCTCCAGTGAGTCAGGAGCTCTCTTTAAGGCAACTGAGAGTTCCTGTAAACAGTGAAAGAAAATTGTTCAAAACTTACAAATACTGGCTTCCAGTCAACACCAACTCTCAGCAACAAACAGCGTAAATAGGCAGCTGGATTCTCCGTTTCGATGTGTTGACGCCGGGGCAGGATCAGTGGAGTTCCACAACAGCAAAACTGGTACTGAACCTGGACCGATTCAGTGACTATTGAGGGTCTCGCACCGCAGCCACATGGAACACAATCGATTCTAATGGGAAACGGTGCCGGATTCGCCGGGTCCGTGACGGACACTCGGGAGGCTGACAAGCTGCAGCCGCTCATACACATTACACTCCCCACACACACTCATCCCAGCCCTGCACACACATTACACTCCCCACACACTCATCCCAGCCGCGCACACACATTACACTCCCCACACACACTCACCCCAGCCTCACACACACATTACACTCCCCACACACACTCATCCCAGCCGCACATACACATTACACTCCACACACACACTCATCCCAGCCGCACACACACATTACACTCCCCACACACACTCATCCCAGCCGCACACACACATTACACTCCCCACACACACTCATCCCAGCCCCACACACACATTACACTCCCCACACACACTCATCCCAGCCGCACACACACATTACACTCCCCACACACACTCATCCCAGCCGCACACACATATTACACTCCCCGCACACACTCATCCCAGCCACACATACATTACACTCCCCACACACTCATCCCAGCCGCACACACACATTACACTCCCCACACACACTCATCCCAGCCGCACACACACATTACACTCCCCACACACACTCATCCCAGCCGCACACACATTACACTCCCCACACACACTCATCCCAGCCGCACACACACATTACACTCCCCACACACACCCATCCCAGCCACACACACATTACACTCCCCACACACACTCATCCCAGCCGTGCACACACATTACACTCCCCACACACACTTAACCCAGCCACACACATACTCATCCCAGCCGAACACAAACATTACACTCCCCACACACACTGATCCCAGCAGCACTTACACATTACACTCCCCACACACACTCATCCCAGCCGCACACACACATTACACTCCCCACACACTCATCCCAACCGCACACACATTACACTCCCCACACACACTCATCCCAGCCGCACACACACATTACACTCCCCACACACACTCATCCCAGCCCCACATACACATTACACTCCCCACACACACTCATCCCAGCCCCGCACACACATTACACTCCCCACACACACTCATCCCAGCCCCGCACACACATTACACTCCCCACACACACTCATCCCAGCCCCGCACACACATTACACTCCCCACACACACTCATCCCAGCCGCACACACATTACACTCCCCACACACACTCATCCCAGCCCCACACACACATTACACTCCCCACACACTCATCCCAGCCGCGCACACACATTACACTCCCCACACACACTCATCCCAGCCGCACATACACATTACACTCCACACACACACTCATCCCAGCCGCACACACACATTACACTCCCCACACACACTCATCCCAGCCGCACACACACATTACACTCCCCACACACACTCATCCCAGCCACACACATACATTACACTCCCCACACACTCATCCCAGCCGCACACACACATTACACTCCCCACACACACTCATCCCAGCCGCACACACACATTACACTCCCCACACACACTCATCCCAGCCGCACACACATTACACTCCCCACACACACTCATCCCAGCCGCACACACACATTACACTCCCCACACACACCCATCCCAGCCACACACACATTACACTCCCCACACACACTCATCCCAGCCGTGCACACACATTACACTCCCCACACACACTTAACCCAGCCACACACACACTCATCCCAGCCGCACACACACATTACACTCCCCACACACACTGATCCCAGCAGCACTTACACATTACACTCCCCACACACACTCATCCCAGCCGCACACACACATTACACTCCCCACACACTCATCCCAGCCACACACACATTACACTCCCCACACACACTCATCCCAGCCGCACACACACATTACACTCCCCACACACACTCATCCCAGCCGCACACACACATTACACTCCCCACACACACTCATCCCAGCTGCACACACGCATTACCCTCCCCACACACACATCCCAGCCGCACACACATTACACTCACCACACACACTCATCCCAGCCACACACACATATTACACTCCCCACACAAACTCATCCCAGACAACACACACACATTACACTCCCCACACACACTCATCCCAGGCAACACACACACATTACACTCCCCACACACACTCATCCCAGCCGCACATACACATAACACTCCCCACACACACTCATCCCAGCTGCACACACACATTACACTCCCCACACATACATCCCAGCCGCACACACACATTACACTCCCCACACACACTCATCCCAGCTGCACACACACATTACACTCCCCACACACACTCATCCCAGCTGCACACACAGATTACACTCCCCACACACACTCATCCCAGCCGCACACACATTACACTCTGCACACACACTCATCCCAGCACCACACACACATTACACTCCCCACACACACTCATCCCAGCCGCACACACACATTACACTCCCCACTCACACTCATCCCAGCCGCGCACACAAATTATACTCCCCACACACTCTCACCCCAGCCGCACAGACACATTACACTCACCACACACACTCATCCCAGCTGCACACACATTACACTCCCCACACACACTCATCCCAGCCGAACACACATATTACATTCCCCACACACACTCATCCCAGCCGCACACACACATTACACTCCCTACACACACTCATCCCAGCCGCACACACACAATACACCCCCTACACACACTCATCCCAGCCGCACACACACATTACACTCCCTACACACACTCATCCCAGCCGCACACACATTACACCTCCTACACACACTCATCCCAGCCGTACACACACATTACACTCCCCACACACACTCATCCCAGCCGCACGCACACATTACACTCCCTACACACACTCATCCCAGCCGAACACACACATTACACTCCCTACACACACTCATCCCAGGCGAACACACACATTACACTCCCCACACACACTCATCCCAGCCACACACACATTACACTCCCCACACACACTCATCCTAGCAGCACACACACATTACACTCCCCACACACACTTATCCCAGCCGCACACGCATTACACTCCCCACACACACTCATCCCAACCGCACACACACATTACATTCCCCACACACACTCATCCCAGCTGCACACACATTACACTCCCCACACACACTGCACTCCCCGCACACACACATTACACTCCCCACAGACACTCATCCCAGCCGCACACACACATTAAACTCCCCACAGACACTCATCCCAGCCGCACACACACATTACACTCCCCACACACTCATCCCAACCGCACACACACATTACACTCCCCACACACACTCATCCCAGCCGCACACACATTACACTCCCCACACACACTGCACTCCCCGCACACACACATTACACTCCCCACACACACTCATCCCAGCCGCACACACACATTACACTCCCCACACGCAGTCATCCCAGCCAACAAGATGGCACTGGTTGTGGGTGGGCAGGGGCCAGAGGGTACCTGGGGGATGGCCTGGGGGGACCCGTGGCCCTAAGTTCAAAGTGGGCAGTCAGTATCCTGCCAGCTGCATGGCTGCCTTGCACCATCCTCCCCGACCCCACAGCCCAGCACCTGGCCATCCGCCGCTACTCCCTCCGGCCCTGACAGAAGACCCCCCCACTAGCAGCACGACAGTCAGCACACTATGGCGATGTTGGACACTTTCCGTACCCCTCTCTCTCCCTCATCACCCACGGCACCGGTTTCATGATTTGTAAAACCACAAGTGAACCGCACGGTCAGGAAATCAGGCAATCGGAGGCGGAGAATTGCGGAGGCCGCGGTGAATGCCGGGTCAGGCCCGCTAATGATATGCCAATGGCGGTAACTGTACATGCGTTCCGGAACACATTGGCGTCGCTGTCAAGGCAACGGAAAATTGCAATTTGACATGAAACCGGCGCCGGCCACGATTTTTGCATCGGAACCAATTCTCTGCCCAATCACGTTTCTCAATTGCACGTTGGCCAACGGAGAATCCCTATAATAATAATATTTATTAGTGTCACAAATAGGTTTACATTAACACTGCAATGAACTGGCTGTCCAATCTATCAGAATTTCTCCAAATGGAGAAAATTAAATTCACCATCCGTGGGTCTGAAGAGGGCTTGCACAAAACATGGGAGCCATTCATCCGACTGTTCCCAGACCTCTTTGTGGCCAACACATAAATAAATAAATAGCCGGTAGCCGGGAGAAATAGCCAGGACAGGATAGAACGGGAAAGTGAGGGAGAACCGGGGAGTGGCGGGGGAGGAGCCGCGAAGCAACAGTGCTAGCCACTGTGCTACCGTGCTGCCCCATGATTGTGGGTGAAGGACCAGGTAAGGCTCCGTGAGGACTGGGTAAGCCAGGTGTTTCATGCGGGATTTGATAGAAGGGCCCAGGGGTGGCAATCCTGATCAATAAGAGTCCAGTTCCCGATGCAGAAAGTGGTGGCAGATGAGAGGGGTAGATATGTGTTGGAGAGCAGGTCGGTGGTGTTGGCAGCGGTTATGAGAGAGGTGGGTGGGGCAGAGCCGTGAGGTTTCTGCACCCAGGGGGCAAGGAGCTCTCTTTCTTCTTGCCAGTGCACAAGGTCTATTCAAGTATTGATTTGAAAATGAAAAAAATGAAATGAAAATCGCTTATTGTCACGAGTAGTTCAAATGAAGTTACTGTGAAAAGCCCCTAGTCGCCACATTCCGGCGCCTGTCCGGGGAGGCTGGTACGGATTTTTTAATTATGGGGGGATCCCTGTTGCCGGGGGTACAGAGACCGGAATATTTGGCAATTTCAGAGCATGCCTGGCACCTGGTAGATATGATGCTGGAGCAGGGGCCGACCTGGAGTTTAGATGTAGGGCTGTGAGCAGATCTGGCCTGTATGAGGGTGGCAAGGGCAATTGATAAGTATGTTTGGTTGAATAAAAATGGGAGGGCTTGCCATTGGTGTTTAGGTGTTTAAGGGTGTAGGTAGCGCGGGATTGGGCTCGGCTTTATGAGTCTGGTGGGTAGGGTTAAGGAGGACCTACAGAGGTGGGGTTACCTCCCTCTGACCTTGGCGTGCCAAGTGCAGTCCGTAAAGATGAACATTTTGCCACGTTTTCTGTTCCTATTCCAATGCTTCCCATTTTTTTGCCAGACATTTTTTGCAAGGTGGAGAGGCTGATTTTGTCTCTTATTTGGGTGGGTAAGGTTGCTGGGATTCATTGAACGGTCCTACAAAGGGACCGGCAGTCAGGGGGGGTTGGAGTAACCAGGCTTGATTTACGACTATTAGGCGGCGAACGCAGAGAAGGTGTTGGGTTGGGGTGGGGATCAGGAGGCAGTGTCGGTGAGGATGGATGTAAGGGGACGGGGCTGCTGCTGCTGGTGACAGCCTTGCTTCCCGTTTCTCCAGCCAAGTATTCAGGCAATCAGGTGGTGGTTACGACGTTGAAAATCTGGCGACAACTTCGGCAGCATTTTAAATTTGGTGGGATGTCGAAGCGGGCGCCGATTTGTGATGATCATATGTTTGAGCTGGCAAGGCTGGATGCCAGATTTTGGTGCTGGGTGGATAAGGGGGTGGATTGAATGGAGGACTTATTTTTGGAGGTACGGTTCGCGGGCCTGGAGGAGCTGTCAGAGAAGTTTGGGTTTTCCCAGGCGGAAAGCTTTGGAAACCTGCAGGTGAGGGGCTTTGAGAGGAAGTTTTTCCTGCCATTCCGGGGAGTGCCACCACCCTCACTGTTGGAAAGGGTTTTGACACTCACAGGGCTGAAAGAGGGGAATTTACAGAGGATAATGGCAGAGGATACTGCTTCCCTGGTGGGGATTAACGCCAAGTGGGAGGAAGAGGTGGGGGTGGCATTAGAGGAGGGCATATGGTGTGAGGCCTTGCGTAGGGTGAACGGCACTTTGTCATGTGCGAGACTGATACAGTTGAAGGTGGTGCACCGGACACATTTAACTAGGGCTCAGTTCAGTCGGTTGTTTGAGGGGGTGGGAGATAAGTGTGAGTACTGTGGGAGGGGCCCAGCAAACCATTTGCATATGTTCTGGGCGAGTCCTGTGCTGGTGAGATTTTGGGTTTCCATGTTGGGAGATTTTACAGCTGGAATGGAGCCCAGTCCCCTAGCTGACATATTCGGGGTGTCACACCTGTCAGAGGTGCAGACGGGTGCAGGGGTGGATGCCTTAACCTTCAACCTGTTGATTGGTCGCAGGCTGGTTCTGTTGGAGTGGAGGAAATGCAAAATGGGCGTAAAAATAGCAAATGAATTTCAGCATAGCGGGGTGGCAGCTAATGCATTTTGATCCACATGAACCTACGAAAAAGGAGCCAGTTAGGTCTGGGTGGAAATCCATTTCAACCCTAATGTGGAAACTGTAGATTGAACTCAGTGAGGCTGATGCTCCATCTGCTGGACACAACTGAAAATTGCACCGACCTGAGGGGAATTATCTGAGCACGTCCAGGTCAGTGAAGGTGATTCCTGAAGAAATCTTGCAGCCTGCGAGTTCTAATTGAAAAATCCCAAACCCACTGATGGTTTATAACATCTGACATTTGGAGAAGAACATAATCTACAAAGACCATAACTTCAACAGTGAAGATACTTACATCTCATTTCCCAGCTTACCCCTTGCTACTTTGATCCTTTCCTACCCTTCACCGCGTGTCTGGTAGGGGGAGGGTGGGACGGTGTTAGGAGAATAGTTAGTTTAGCAGGCCCTTGTTCTATTTTTGCCATTCCACGTTTATTTCTTCTCATGTTACAAATAAACAGTTTTTTAAATATTTTACTTACAAATGCGATCGATGCCTGTAATTCATTGGAGCAGTCAAGGATCAAAGGTCTCAGGAGAATACACACATTATCGGTTCGTTCACATGTGTTAGGGCTCTGGGGTTTGTGGGGCTGGAATTGACCGTGCACCTGACCAGGGTGACGTAACAATTCCAGCCAATGTTTGATTTTTAATAGAAGAGCATTTTCATCTAAAATCTTAACTTTAATAATTGAAATTGAAAAGTTACCTCTAGTTCAGTTTTCAGGTTATAGAGTTCCCGTTTGGCAGATTCATTCAGGCAGAACCCAAGGGAATGTACCCAAGAGTTTGCATTTTCCTGGACACTGAATGCCAAGGGTCTGAGCTGAAGCCGAATACACTGCTCGTCTTTCAGCATTGGCTGCTCAGTGACCTCCTCACAGATTCTTGTATAGAACTGCAACTTCTCATCATAACTAACACAAGAAGGATTCCTCGCTGCAAACTTCTCCACAACTATAGACTTGTCCATCTTCCACAAGGATCTGTACTTCTTCCAACGATTTAAATACTTGCTCAAAGATCCAAGAAGTTTTTGGAGATTTTGACTGGTGGAAATAGCTTGCTCTACAATCTGTGGATACTGAGAAATGTCACTGTAAAAACTGAAGATCATTGGTTCGTCATCTCCGTCAATGTAATGTGGTGAACATTCAATGCACGAGCCATGCATCCACCGTACGAACAGCTGTGGCATGTGAAATACAGATGTGCAGTGAAAATACTGTATTTAATACAGAGGTAAAACAATCAGCATTCCTGACCCTTGTAACTAACAAAACGAGTATTAGAGTGGGGAGACGGACCGATTTATGCAATTCAATGTATAAAATGCTATAAGTGGAAGTAAACTTGTTCGGGGAGGTAAACAGGACAAAACCACGACAAAGGGTAGAATATTTCAATCCCATGAGCAGCGGGTTTAATGGCGGGCAGCAATGCAACGGGTGGGGGTTGGCGGGGACAATGCGACGAGAACTGAAAAATCAGTTTCCCACTGCCATGAAATGAAGACGGGAACTCCTGCTTGTCATGACACAGTGGCATTCCCACCTCCAGCAACCATAGGCCCTGGAACACCATGTGCAGCAGTAGGTGAAGCATCAACCAGATGGGCCCTCGCGTTGCAGGAACATATGAACATACGAATTAGAAGCAGGCGTGATTCCACATCCTGGAATCTCCTGCAGTGAAAAGATCCACATCCTGAAATCTCGGGGAGGCAGTGGTGTAGTGGTATTGTGACTAGGCCAGTAATCCAGAGACGCAGAGCAATGCTCTCGGAACCTGGCTTCAAATCCCGCCAATGCAGATGGTGAAATTTGAATTCAGTAAAAATCTGGAATTCTAGAAAAAGGCCATCTGGTAAAAACCCATCAGGTTCACTAACGGCCTTTAGGGAAGGAAATCTGCCGTCCTTACCTGGTCTGGCCTACATGTGACTCCAGACCCACAGCAAGGTGGTTGATTCTTAACTGCTCCCTCAAGGGCAATTAGGAATGGACAATAAATTGGCACAGACAACGACGCAGATCCCTCTGTCTCTCCCCAATCAGCAGATCCCTCTGTCTCTCCCCAATCAGCAGATCCCTCTGTCTCTCCCCAATCAGCAGATCCCTCTGTCTTCCCAGTCAGATCCCTATCTTCCCAATCAGCAGATCCCTCTGTCTCTCCCCAATCAGCAGATCCCTCTGTCTCTCCCCAATCAGCAGATCCCTCTGTCTCTCCCCAATCAGCAGATCCCTCTGTCTTCCCAGTCAGATCCCTGTCTTCCCAATCAGCAGATCCCCCTGTCTCTCCCCAATCAGCAGATCCCTCTGTCTCTCCCCAATCAGTTGATCCCTCTGACTCTTCACAATCAGCAGATCCCTCTGTCTTCCCAGTCAAATCCCTGTCTTCCCAATCAGCAGATCCCTCTGTCTCTCCCCAATCAGTTGATCCCTCTGTCTCTCCCCAATCAGTTGATCCCTCTTTCACTCCCCAATCAGTTGATCCCTCTTTATTATCCCAATCAGCAGACCCCTCTGTCTCTCCCCAATCAGTTGATCCCTCTGACTCTTCACCATCAGCAGATCCCTCTGTCTTCTCAGTCACATCCCTGTCTTCTAAATCAGCAGATCCCTCTGTCTCTCCCCAATCAGCAGATCCCTCTGTCTCTCCCCAATCAGCAGTTCCCTCTGTCTCTCCCCAATCAGCAGATCCCTCTGTCTCTCCCCAATCAGCAGATCCCTCTGTCTCTCCCCAATCAGCAGATCCATCTGTCTCTTCCCAATCAGTTGATCCCTCTGTCTCTCCCCAATCAGTTGATCCCTCTGTCTCTCTCCAATCAGCAGATCCCTCTGTCTCTCCCCAACAAGTTGATCCATCTGTCCCTCCCCAATCAGTTGACCCCTCTGTCTCTCCCCAATCAGCAGATCCCTCTGTCTCTCCCCAATCAGCAGATCCCTCTGTCTCTCCCCAATCAGCAGATCCCTCTGTCTCTCCCCAATCAGCATATCCCTCTGTCTCTCCCCAATCAGCAGATCCATCTGCCCCTCCCCAATCAGTTGATCCCTCTTTCTCTCCCCAATCAGTTGATCACTCCGTCTCTCCTCAATCAGTTGATCCCTCTGTCTCTCCCAATCAGCAGATCCCTCTGTCTCTCCCCAATCAGTTGATCCCTCTGTCTCTCCCCAGTCAGTTGATCCCTCTGTCTCTCCCCAATCAGCAGATCCCTCTGTCTCTTCCCAGTCAGTTGATCCCTCTGTCTCTCACCAATCAGCAGATCCCTCTGTCTCTCCCCAATCAGTTGATCCCTCTGTCTCTCCCCAATCAACAGATCCCTCTGTCTCTCCCCAATCAGTTGATCACTCTGTCTGGTTTGCAGTAGAGTGCTGAACTTGTGGCATTTGAGTGCGACAGTGAGAGTTTGGTGACTGAGGGAGTTAGGTGAGGAGGGAGTAAGGTGCTCCTGACATTTAATTTCCTAGATTTATCAAAGAGCGTGAAGGGAGCCAGGAGTTTAGAGTACAGCTGACTGGGAGCAGAGTCAGAGGGCAGAGGTCCAGTTGGTCCACAGGGCAGCTAATTCTGTAAAGTAAGAAGGGATGGAGGCTAGGGCAGTTGCATGCTCCTCCTGTAGGATGTGGGTGGTGAGGGATACCACTGGTGTCCCCTCTGACTATCCCTGCGGGAAGTGCACCCAACTCCAGCTCCCCAGAGACCGTGTTAAGGTAATGGAGCTGGAGCTGGATGAACTTCGGATCATCCGGGAGGCAGAGGGGGTTATCGAGAAGAGTTACAGGGAGGTAGCCACACCAAAGGTACTGGACAAGAGTAGCTGGGTTACAGTCAGGGGAACGAAAACTAACAGGCAGACAGTGCAGGGATCCCTCGTGGCCGTTCCCCTTCAAAACAAGTATACCGTTTTGGATGCTGTTGGGGGGGATGACCTACCGGGGGAAGGCCCCAGTGGCCAGGTCTCTGGCACTGAGACTGAGTCTGGCTCTGGGGCTCAGAAGGGAAGGGGGGAGCATAGAAAAGCAATAGTAATAGGAGATTCAATGGTTAGGGGAATAGATAGGAGATTCTGTGGTCGTGAGCGAGACTCCCAAAAGGTATGTTGCCTCCCGGGTGCCAGGGCCAGGGATGTCTCGGATCGTGTCTTCAGGATCCTGAAGGGGGAGGGTGAGCAGCCAGAAGTCGTGGTGCACATTGGTACCAACGACGTAGGTAGGAAAAAGGGTGTGGAGGTAATAAACAAGTTTAGGGAGTTAGGCTGGAAGTTAAAGGCCAGGACAGACAGAGTTGTCATCTCTGGTTTGTTGCCGGTGCCACGTGATAGCGAGGCTAGGAATAGGGAGAGAGTGCAGTTGAACACGTGGCTGCAGGAATGGTGTAGGAGGGAGGGCTTCAGGTATTTGGATAATTGGAGCGCATTCTGGGGAAGGTGGGACCTGTACAAGCAGGACGGGTTGCATCTGAACCAGAGGGGCACCAATATCCTGGGGGGGAGGTTTTCTAGTACTCTTCGGGAGGGTTTAAACTAATTTGGCAGGGGAATGGGAACCGGATTTGTAGTCCAGCAACTAAGGAAGCCGATATTCAGGACGCCAAGGCACGTAGTGATGCAGTGGGGAAGGTAACACTGACAAAGGAGAGTACTTGCAGGCAAGGAGATGGGTTGAAGTGTGTATACTTTTAATGCAAGAAGCATCAGGATGAACTTTTGTGAACTTAAGGCATGGATCGGTACTTGGGACTACGATGTGGTGGCCATCACAGAAACTTGGATAGAAGAGGGGCAGAAATGGTTGTTGGAGGTCCCTGGTTATAGATGTTTCCACAAGATTAGGGAGGATGGTAAAAGAGGTGGGGGGGGGGGGGTGTGGCATTGTTAATTAGAGACAGTATAACAGCTGCAGAAAGGCAGTTCGAGGAGGATTTGCCTACTGAGGTAATATGGGTAGAAGTCAGAAATAGGAAAGGAGCAGTCACCTTGTTGGGAGTTTTCTATAGGCTCCCCAATAGCAGCAGAGATGTGGAGGAACAGATTGGGAAACAGATTTTGGAAAGGTGCAGAAGTCACAGGGTAGTAGTCATGGGTGACTTCAACTTCCCAAACATTGAGTGGAAACTCTTTAGATCAAATAATTTGGATGGGGTAGTGTTTGTGCAGTGTGTCCAGGAAGCTTTTCTAACACAGTATGTAGATTGTCCGACCAGAGGGGAGGCCATATTGGATTTAGTACTTGGTAATAGAACATAGAACATAGAACACTACAGCGCAGTACGGGCCCTTCGGCCCTCGATGTTGCGCCGACCTGTGAAACCATCTGAAGCCTATCTGACCTACACTATTCCATTTTCATCCATATGTCTATCCAGTGACCACTTAATTGCCCTTAAAGTTGGCGAGTCTACTACTGTTGCAGGCAGGGCGTTCCACACCCCTACTACTCTCTGAGTAAAGAAACTGCCTCTGACATCTGTCCTATATCTCTCACCCCTCAGTTTAAAGCTATGTCCCCTCGTGTTGGTCATCACCATCCGAGGAAAAAGACTCTCACTGTCCACCCTATCTAACCCTCTGACTATCTTATATGTCTCTATTAAGTCACCTCTCAGCCTTCTCTCTAACGAAAACAACCTCAATTCCCTGAGCCTTTCCTCGTAAGACCTTCCCTCCATACCAGGCAACATCCTAGTAAATCTCCTCTGAACCCTTTCCAAAGCTTCCACATCCTTCCTATAATGTGGTGACCAGAACTGCATGCAGTACTCCAGGTGTGGCCGCACCAGAGTTATGTACAGCTGCAGCATGACCCTGTGGTTCCGAAACTCAATCCCCCTGCTTATAAAGGCCAGCACACCATATGCCTTCTTAACAGCCCTATTAACCTGGGTGGCAACTTTCAAGGATTTATGTACCTGGATGCCGAGATCTCTCTGTTCATCTACACTACCAAGAATCTTGCCATTAGCCCAGTACTCTGCATTCCTGTTACTCCTTCCAAAGTGAACCACCTCACACTTTTCCGCATTAAACTCCATCTGCCACCTCTCAGCCCAGCTCTGCAGCTTATCTATGTCCCTCTGTATCCTATAACATCCTTCAGCACTATCCACAACTCCACCGACCTTCGTGTCATCTGCAAATTTACTAACCCATCCTTCTACACCCTCTTCCAGGTCATTTATAAAAATGACAAACAGCAGTGGCCCCAAAACAGATCCTTGCGGTACACCACTAGTAACTGAACTCCAGGATGAACATTTGCCATCAACCACCACCCTCTGTCTTCTTTCAGCTAGCCAATTACTGATCCAAACCGCTAAATCACCTTCAATTCCATACTTCCTTATTTTCTGCAATAGCCTACCGTGGGGAACCTTATCAAACGCCTTACTGAAATCCATATACACCACATCAACAGCTTTACCCTGATCCACCTGTTTGGTCACCTTCTCAAAAAACTCAATAAGGTTTGTGAGACATGACCTACCCTTCACAAAACCGTGTTGAGTATCGCTAATCAACTTGTTCTTTTCAAGATGATTATAAACCCTATCTCTTATAACCTTTTCCAACATTTTACCCACAACCGAAGTAAGGCTCACAGGTCTATAATTACCAGGGTTGTCTCTACTCCCCTTCTTGAACAAGGGGACAACATTTGCTATCCTCCAGTCTTCCGGCACTATTCCTGTCGACAAAGACGACATAAAGATCAAGGACAAAGGCTCTGCAATCTCCTCCCTGGCTTCCCAGAGAATCCTAGGATAAATCCCATCTGGCCCAGGGGACTTATCTATTTTGACAGTTTCTAAAATTGCTAACACCTCCTCCTTTTGAACCTCAATTCCATCTAGCCTGGTCGACTGAACCTGAGTGTTCTCCTCGACAACATTGTCTTTCTCCAGTGTAAACACTGACGAAAAATATCCATTTAATGCTTCCCCTATCTCCTCTGATTCCACACACAACTTTCCACTACTATCCTTGATTGGCCCTAATCTTACTCGAGTCATTCTTTTGTTCCTGATATACCTATAGAAAGCCTTAGGGTTTTCCTTGATCCTATCCGCCAACGACTTTTCGTGTCCTCTCCTCGCTCTTCTTAACTCTCCCTTTCGGTCCTTCCTGGCTAACTTGTAACTCTCAAGTGCCCTAACTGAGCCTTCATGTCTCATCCTAACATAAGCCTTCTTCTTCCTCTTGACAAGTGCTTCAACTTCCTTAGTAAACCACGGCTCACTTGCTCGACAACTTCCTCCCTGCCTGACAGGTACATACTTATCAAGGACACGCAGTAGCTGTTCCTTGAAAAAGCTCCACATTTCGATTGTACCCATCCCCTGCAGTTTCCTTCCCCATCCTATACCTCCTAAATCTTGCCGAATAGCATCATAATTGCCTTTCCCCCAGCTATAATTCTTGCCTTGCGGTATATACCTATCCCTGCCCATTGCTAAAGTAAACATAACCGAGTTGTGATCACTATCACCAAAGTGCTCACCTACATCTAAATCTAACACCTGGCCGGGTTCATTACCCAGTACCAAATCCAATGTGGCCTCGCCCCTTGTTGGTCTGTCTACATACTGTGTCAGAAAACCCTCCTGCACACACTGCACAAAAACTGACCCATCCATAGTACTCGAACTATAGTATTTCCAGTCAATATTTGGAAAGTTAAAGTCCCCCATAACAACTACCCTGTTACTCTCGCTCCTGTCAAGAATCATCTTTGCAATCCTTTCCTCGACATCTCTGGGACTATTCGGAGGTCTATAGACAACTCCCAACAGGGTGACCTCTCCTCTCCTGTTCCTAACCTCGGCCCATACTGCCTCAGTAGACGAGTCCTCAAGCGTCCTTTCTACCGCCGTAATACTTTCCTTGATTAACAATGCCACACCCCCCCCTCTTTTACCATCTTCTCTGTTCTTACAGAAACATCTAAATCCTGGAACCTGCAACAACCATTCCTGTCCCTGCTCTACCCATGTCTCCAAAATCGCCACAACATCGAGATCCCAGGTACCAACCCATGCTGCAAGCTCACCCACCTTATTCCGGATGCTCCTGGCGTTGAAGTAGACACACTTCAAACCAGCGTCCTGCTTGCCGGTGCCCTCTTTCGAACTTTTAACCCTATCCCTGACCTCACTACTCTCAACATCCTGTACACTGGGACTACAATTTAGGTTCCCATCCCCCTGCTGAATTAGACAATCAAGTCGCCCCTCATCCTTCGTTCTAATGAGAAAAGGCCTAGCACCCTCAACCTTTCCTCGTATGAGGCAGGTGATTGATTTGTTAGTGGGGGAGCATTTTGGAGGTAGTGACCACAATTCTGTGACTTTCACTTTAGTTATGGAGAGGGATAGGTGCGAGCAACAGGGCAAGGTTTATAATTGGGGAAGGGTAAATACAATGCTGTCAGACAAGAATTTAAGTGTAGAAGTTGGTAACATAGGCTGTCAGGGAAGGACACAAGTGAAATGTGGAACTTGTTCAAGGAACAGGTACTGCGTGTCTTTGATATGTATGTCCCTGTCAGGCAGGGAAGAGATGGTCGAGTGAGGGAACCATGGTTGACAAGAGAGGTTGAATGTCTTGTTAAGAGGAAGAAGGAGACTTATGTAAGGCTGAGGAAACAAGGTTCAGACAGGGCGCTGGAGGGATACAAGATAGCCAGGAGGAAACTGAAGAAAGGGATTAGGAGAGCTAAGAGAGGGCATGAAAAATCTTTGGCAGGTAGGATCAAGGAAAACCCCAAGGCCTTTTACACATATGTGAGAAATATGAGAATGACTAGAGCGAGGGTAGGTCCGATCAAGGACAGTAGCGGGAGATTGTGTATTGAGTCTGAAGAGATAGGAGAGGTCTTGAACGAGTACTTTTCTTCAGTATTTACAAACGAGAGGGGCCATATTGTTGGAGAGGACAGTGTGAAACAGACTGATAAGCTCGAGGAGATACTTGTCAGGAAGGAAGATGTGTTGCGCGTTTTGAAAAACTTGAGGATAGACAAGTCCCCCGGGCCTGACGGGATATATCCAAGGATTCTATGGGACGCAAAAAATGAAATTGCAGAGCCGTTGGCAATGATCTTTTCGTCCTCGCTGTCAACAGGGGTGGTACCAGAGGATTGGAGAGTGGCGAATGTCATGCCCCTGTTTAAAAAAGGGAATAGGGATAACCCTGGGAATTACAGGCCAGTTAGTCTTACTTCGGTGGTAGGCAAAGTAATGGAAAGGGTACTGAGGGATAGGATTTCTGAGCATCTGGAAAGGAACTGCTTGATTAGGGATAGTCAGCACGGATTTGTGAGGGGTAGGTCTTGCCTTACAAGTCTTATTGACTTCTTTGAGGAGGTGACCAAGCATGTGGATGAAGGTAAAGCAGTGGATGTAGTGTACATGGATTTTAGTAAGGCATTTGATAAGGTTCCCCATTGTAGGCTTGTGCAGAAAGTAAGGAGGCATGGGATAGTGGGAAATTTGGCCAGTTGGATAACAAACTGGCTAACCGATAGAAGACAGAGAGTGGTGGTGGACGGCAAATATTCAACCTGGAGCCCAGTTATCAGTGGTGTACCGCAGGGATCAGTTCTGGGTCCTCTGCTGTTTGTGATTTTCATTAACGACTTGGATGAGGGAGTTGAAGGGTGGGTCAGTAAATTTGCAGATGATACGAAGATTGGTGGAGTTGTGTATAGTGAGGAGGGCTGTTGTCGGCTTCAAAGAGACATAGATAGGATGCAGAGCTGGGCTGAGAAGTGGCAGATGGAGTTTAACCCTGACAAGTGTGAGGTTGTCCATTTTTGAAGGACAAATATGAATGCGGAATACAGGGTTACCGGTAGGGTTCTTGGCAATGTGGAGGAGCAAAGAGATCTTGGGGTCTATGTTCATAGATCTTTGAAAGTTGCCACTCAAGTGGATAGAGCTGTGAAGAAGGCCTATGGTGTGCTAGTATTCATTAGCAGAGGGATTGAATTTAAGAGCCGTGAGGTGATGATGCAGCTGTACAAAACCTTGGTCAGGCCACATTTGGAGTACTGTGTGCAGTTCTGGTCACCTCATTTTAGGAAGGACGTGGAAGCTTTGGAAAAGATGCAAAGGAGATTTACCAGGATGTTGCCTGGAATGGAGAGTAGGTCATACGAGGAAAGGTTGAGGGTGCTAGGCCTTTTCTCATTAGAACGAAGGATGAGGGGCGACTTGATAGAGGTTTATAAGATGATTAAGGGAATAGATAGACAGTCAGAGACTTTTTCCCCGGGTGGAACACACCATTACAAGAGGACATAAATTTAAGATAAATGGTGAAAGATATAGTGGGGATGTCAGAGGTAGGTTCTTTACCCAGAGAGTAGTGGGGCCATGGAATGCACTGCCTGTGGAAGTAGTTGAGTCGGAAACGTTAGGGAACTTCAAGCGGCTATTGGATAGGTACATGGATTAGGGTAGAATAATGGAGTGTAGGTTAACTTCTTAAGGGCAGCACGGTAGCATTGTGGATAGCACAATTGCTTCACAGCTCCAGGGTCCCAAGTTCGATTTCGACTTGTGTCACTATCTGTGTGGAGTCTGCACATCCTCCCCGTGACTGCGTGGGTTTCCTCCGGGTACTCCGGTTTCCTCCCACAGTCCAAAGATGTGCAGGTTTGGGTGGATTGGCCATGAAAAATTGTCCAAAATTCTTTGATTAACCTAGGAAAAAGTTCGGCGCAACATCGTGGGCCGAAGGGCCTGTTCTGTGCTGTATTTCTCTATCTATCTATCTATCACACCGTCTCTCCTCAATCAGTTGATCCCTCTGTCTCTCCCCAATCAGCAGATCCCTCTGTCTCTCACCAATAAGCAGATCCCTCTGTCTCTCCCCAATCAGCAGATCCCTCTGTCTATTCCCAATCAGCAGATCCTTCTGTCTCTCCCCAATCAGCAGATCCCTCTGTCTCTTCCCAATCAGAAGATCCCTCTGTCTCTCCCCAATCAGTTGATCCCTCTGTCTCTCCCCAATCAGTTGATCCCTCTGTCTCTCACCAATCAGCAGATCCCTCTGACTCTCCCCAATCAGTTGATCCCTCTATCTCTCTCCAATCAGCAGATCCCTCTGTTTCTCCCCAATCAGTTGACCCATCTGTCTCTCCCCAATCAGTTGATCCCTGTCTCTCCCCAATCAGATGATCCCTCTGTCTCTCCCTAATCAGTTGATCCCTCTGTCACTCCCCAGTCAGTTGATCCCTCTGTCTCTCCCCAATCAGCAGAACCCTCTATCTCTCCCTAATCAGTTGATCCCTCTGTCTCTCCCCAATCAGCAGGTCCCTCTGTCTTACCAGTCAGTTGATCCCCCTGTCTCTCACCAATCAGCAGATCCCTCTGTCTCTCCCCAATCAGTTGATCCCTCTGTCTCTCCCCAATCAGCAGATCCCTCTGTCTCTTCCCAATCAGCAGATCCCTCTGTCTCTCCCCAATCAGCAGATACCTCTGTGTCTCCCCAATCAGTTGATCCCTCTGTCTCTCCCCAATCAGTTTATCCCCTCTGTCTCTCCCCAATCTGTTGATCCCTCTGTCTCTCCCCAATCAGTTGATCCCTCTGTCTCTCCCCCATTCAGTTGATCCCTCTGTCTCTCACCAATCAGTTGATCACTGTCTCTTCCCAATCAGATTATCCCTCTGTCTCTCCCTAATCAGTTGATCTCTCTGTCACTCCCCAGTCAGTTGATCCCTCTGTCTCTCCCCAATCAGCAGATCCCTCTATCTCTCCCTATTCAGTTGATCCCTCTGTCTCTCCTCAATCAGCAGGTCCCTCTGTCTTCCCAGTCAGTTGATCCCTCTGTCTCTCACCAATCAGCAGATCCCTCTGTCTCTCCCCAATCAGTTGATCCCTCTGTCTCTCCCCAATCAGCAGATCCCGCTGTCTCTTCCCAATCAGCAGATCCCTCTGTCTCTCCTCAATCAGCAGATCCCTCTGTCTCTCCCCAATCAGTTGATCCCTCTGTCTCTCCCCAATCAGTTTATCCCCTCTGTCTCTCCCCAATCTGTTGATCCCTCTGTCTCTCCCCAATCAGTTGATCCCTCTGTCTCTCCCCCATTCAGTTGATCCCTCTGTCTCTCTCCAATCAGCAGATCCCTCTGTCTCTCCCCAATAAATTGATCCCTGTCTCTCCCCAATCAGTTGATCCCTCTGTCTCTCACCAATGAGCAGGTCCCTCTGTCTTTCCCCAATCAGTTGATCCCTCTGTCTCTCCCCAATCAGTTGATCCCTGTCTCTCCCCAATCAGTTGACCCCTCTGCCTCTCCCTAATCAGTTGATCCCTCTGTCACTCCCCAGTCAGTTGATCCCTCTGTATCTCCCCAACCAGCAGATCCCTCTGTCTCTCCCTAATCAGTTGATCCCTCTATCTCTCCCCAATCAGCAGGTCCCTCTGTCTCTCCCCCATTCAGTTGATCCCTCTGTCTCTCACCAATCAGTTGATCCCTGTCTCTTCCCAATCAGATTATCCCTCTGTCTCTCCCTAATCAGTTGATCTCTCTGTCACTCCCCAGTCAGTTGATCCCTCTGTCTCTCCCCAATCAGCAGATCCCTCCATCTCTCCCTATTCAGTTGATCCCTCTGTCTCTCCTCAATCAGCAGGTCCCTCTGTCTTCCCAGTCAGTTGATCCCTCTGTCTCTCACCAATCAGCAGATCCCTCTGTCTCTCCCCAATCAGTTGATCCCTCTGTCTCTCCCCAATCAGCAGATCCCTCTGTCTCTTCCCAATCAGCAGATCCCTCTGTCTCTCCTCAATCAGCAGATCCCTCTGTCTCTCCCCAATCAGTTGATCCCTCTGTCTCTCCCCAATCAGTTTATCCCCTCTGTCTCTCCCCAATCTGTTGATCCCTCTGTCTCTCCCCAATCAGTTGATCCCTCTGTCTCTCCCCCATTCAGTTGATCCCTCTGTCTCTCTCCAATCAGCAGATCCCTCTGTCTCTCCCCAATAAATTGATCCCTGTCTCTCCCCAATCAGTTGATCCCTCTGTCTCTCACCAATGAGCAGGTCCCTCTGTCTTTCCCCAATCAGTTGATCCCTCTGTCTCTCCCCAATCAGTTCATCCCTGTCTCTCCCCAATCAGTTGACCCCTCTGCCTCTCCCTAATCACTTGATCCCTCTGTCACTCCCCAGTCAGTTGATCCCTCTGTATCTCCCCAACCAGCAGATCCCTCTGTCTCTCCCTAATCAGTTGATCCCTCTGTCTCTCCCCAATCAGCAGGTCCCTCTGTCTTCCCAGTCAGTTGATCCCTTTGTCTCTCCCCAATCAGCAGGTCCCTATGTCTCTCCCCAATCAGTTGATCCCTCTGGCTCTCCCCAATCAGCAGATCCCTCTGTCTATTCCCAATCAGCAGATCCCTCTGTCTCTCCCCAATCAGCAGATACCTCTGTATCTTCCCAATCAGCAGATCCCTCTGTCTCTCCTCAATCACTTTATCCCTCTGTCTCTCCCCAATCAGCAGGTCCCTATGTCTCTCCCCAATCAGTTGATCCCTCTGGCTCTCCCCAATCAGTTGATCACTCTGTCTCTCCTCAATCAGTTGATCCCCCTGTCTCTCCCCAATCAGCAGATCCCTCTGTCTATTCCCAATCAGCAGATCCCTCTGTCTCTCCCCAATCAGCAGATCCCTCTGTATCTTCCCAATTAGCAGATCACTCTGTCTGTCCCCAATCAGCAGATCCCTCTGTCTCTCCTCAATCACTTTATCCCTCTGTCTCTCCCCAATCAGCTGATCCCTCTGTCTCTCCCCAATCAGTTTATCCCACTGTCTCTCCCCAATCAGTTGATCCCTCTGTCTCTCCCCCATTCAATTGATCCATCTGTCTCTCACCAATCAGAAGATCCCCCTGTCTCTCCCCAATCAGCAGATCCCTCTGTCTCTCCCCAATCAGCAGATCCCTCTGTCTCTCCCCAGTCAGTTGATCCCTCTGTCACTCCCCCATTCAGTTGATCCCTCTGTCACTCCCCCATTCAGTTGACCCCTCTGTATCTCACCAATCAGCAGATCCCTCTGTCTCTCCCCAATCAGTTGATCCCTATGTCTCTCTCCAATCAGCAGATCCCTCTGTCTCTCCCCAATCAATTGATCCATGTCTCTCCCCAATCAGTTGATCCCTCTGTCTCTCACCAATGAGCAGATCCATGTCTTTCCCCAATCAGCAGATCCCTCTGTCTCTCCCCAATCAGTTGATCCCTCTGTCTCTCCCCAATCAGTTGACCCCTCTGTATCTCCCCAACCAGAAGATCCCTCTGACTCTCCCCAATCAGTTGATCCCTCTGTCTCTCCCCAATAAGTTGACCCCTCTGCCTCTCCCTAATCAGTTGATCCCTCTGTCACTCCCCAGTCAGTTGATCCATCTGTATCTCCCCAACCAGAAGATCCCTCTGTTTCTCCCTAATCAGTTGATCCCTCTGTCTCTCCCCATCAGCAGATCCCTGTCTCTCCCCAATCAGCAGATCCCTCTGTCTCTCCCCAATCAGTTTATCCCTCTGCCTCTCCCCAATCAGCTGATCCCTCTGTCTCTCCCCAATCAGCAGATCCCTCTGTCTCTCCCCAATCAGCTGATCCCTCTGTCTCTCCCCAATCAGCAGATCCCTCTGTCTCTCCCCAATCAGTTGATCCCTCTGTCTCTCCCCAATCAGTTGATCCCTCTCTCCCCAATCAGTTGATCCCTCTGCCTCTCCCTAATCAGTTGATCCCTCTGTCTCTCCCCAATCAGCAGGTCCCTCAGTCTTCCCAGTCAGTTGATCCCTCTGTCTCTCCCCAATCAGCAGGTCCCTATGTCTCTCCCCAATCAGTTGATCCCTCTGGCTCTCCCCAGTCAGTTGATCACTCTGTCTCTCCTCAATCAGTTGATCCCTCTGTCTCTCCCCAATCAGCAGATCCCTCTGTCTCTCCCCAATCAGCAGATCCCTGTCTATTCCCAATCAGCAGATCCCTCTGTCTCTCCCCAATCAGCAGATCCCTCTGTCTCTCCCCAATCAGCAGATCCCTCTGTCTCTCCCCAATCAGTTTGTCCCTCTGTCTCTCCCCAATCAGTTGATCCCTCTGTCTCTCTCCAATCAGCAGGTCCCTATGTCTCTCCCCAATCAGTTGATCCCTCTGGCTCTCCCCAGTCAGTTGATCACTCTGTCTCTCCTCAATCAGTTGATCCCTCTGTCTCTCCCCAATCACCAGATCCCTCTGTCTCTCCCCAATCAGCAGATCCCTGTCTATTCCCAATCAGCAGATCCCTCTGTCTCTCCCCAATCAGCAGATCCCTCTGTCTCTCCCCAATCAGCGGATCCCTCTGTCTCTCCCCAATCAGTTTGTCCCTCTGTCTCTCCCCAATCAGTTGATCCCTCTGTCTCTCACCAATCAGCAGATCCACCTGTCTCTCCCCAATCAGTTGATCCCTCTGTCTCTCTCCAATCAGCAGATCCCTCTGTCTCTCCACAATCAGTTGATCCCTGTCTCTCCCTAATCAGTTGATCCCTGTCTTTCCCCAATCAGTTGATCCCTCTGTCTCTCGCCAATCAGCAGGTCCCTCTGTCTTCCCAGTCAGTTGATCCCCCTGTCTCTCACCAATCAGCAGATCCCTCTGTCTCTCCCCAATCAGTTGATCCCTCTGTCTCTCCCCAATCAGTTGATCACTCCGTCTCTCCTCACTCAGTTTTTCCTTCTGTCTCTCCCAAATCAGCAGATCCATCTGTCTCTCACCAATCAGCAGATCCCTCTGTCTCTCCCCAATCAGCAGATCCCTCTGTCTCTCCCCAATCAGCAGATCCCTGTCTCTCCCCAATCAGCAGTTCCCTCTGTCTCTCCCCAATCAACAGAGCCCTCTGTCTATTCCCAATCAGCAGATCCCTCTGTCTCTCCCCAATCAGCAGATCCCTCTGTATCTTCCCAATTAGCAGATCCCTCTGTTTCTCCCCAATCAGCAGATCCCTCTGTCTCTCCTCAATCAGTTTATCCCTCTGTCTCTCCCCAATCAGCTGATCCCTCTGTCTCTCCCCGATCAGTTTATCCCTCTGTCTCTCCCCAATCAGTTGATCCCTCTGTCTCTCCCCCATTCAGTTGATCCATCTGTCTCTCGCCAATCAGCAGATCCCCCTGTCTCTCCCCAATCAGTTGATCCCTCTGTCTCTCTCCAATCAGCAGATCCCTCTGTCTCTCGACAATCAGTTGATCGCTCTGTCTCTCCCCAATCAGTTGGTCCCTGTCTTTCCCCAATTAGTTGATCCCTCTGTCTCTCCCCAATCAACAGGTCCCTCTGTCTTCCCAGTCAGTTGATCCCTCTGTCTCTCACCAATCAGCAGATCCCTCTGTCTCTCCCCAATCAGTTGATCCCTCTGTCTCTCCCCAATCAGTTGATCACTCCGTCTCTCCTCAATCAGTTGTTCCCTCTGTCTCTCCCCAATCAGCAGATCCCTCTGTCTCTCCACCAATCAGCAGATCCCTCTGTCTCTCCCCAATCAGCAGATCCCTCTGTCTATTCCCAATCAGCAGATCCCTCTTTCTCTCCCCAATCAGCAGATCCCTCTGTCTCTCCCCAATCAGCAGATCCCTCTGTCTCTTCCCAATCAGTTGATCCCTGTCACTCCCCCATTCAGTTGATCCCTCTGTCTCTCACCAATCAGCAGATCCCTCTGTCTCTCCCCAATCAGTTAATCCCTCTGTCTCTCCCCAATCAGTTGATCCCTTTGTCTCTCCCCAATCAGTTGATCCCTCTGTCTCTTCCCAATCAGCAGATCCTTCTGTCTATCCCCAATATGTTGATCCCTCTGTCTCTCCCCAATCAGCAGATCCCTCTGTCTCTCCCCAATCAGCAGATCCCTCTGTCTCTCCCCAATCAGCAGATCCCTCTGTCTCTCCCCAGTCAGCAGATCCCTCTATCTCTCCCCAATCTGCCTCCTCCTGATCAGGTGTCAGGTCAGAACAGCAGATGAAGTACAGATATTGTCATCAATGCGTGATTTGCTTCTGTAAAGTAGCCCCACGTGTGTTTAGCTCAGTTGGCTGGACAGCTGGTTTGTGATGCAGAGCCAAGCCAGCAGCGTGGGTTCAATTCCCATACCTGCTGTGGTTATTCATGAAGGCCCCGCCTTCTCAACCTTGCTCCTCGCCTGAGGTGTGGTGTCCCTCAGGTTAAATCCCCACCAATCAGCTCTCCCCCTCAAAGGGGAAACCTGCCTATGGTGATCTGGGACTACGGCAACATGACTTTGCTACCTCAGCATAGGTACACTTCTCATTCTGCAGTCTACAATCCCAGAAAACTCCCATCAAAGGGAGTGCAGTTTATAGGGTATGAGGACCTGGACCATTGTATTAGCTTCAAGTAGCCGAAGTATCTGGAATGCAGCCAAAATAAAACACAGCCCATTAAATAATAAGCAATGGTTAAAAATTGTAAACTATGTAATTCTGTAAGAACAATAATTTAACTAACCTTAGTTGTTTCCACGCAGTCTTTTATATTCTGAAGAGTCAGCTGATAAACCTCAGAGGCAGTCGGTTTTAAGACAATTTCAGGGGCAGAAAGGTGGACTTCAACTTGGAACAGGGGGCTGAATCCAAGGATGGCAAAATTAATCTGTTGAAGATTTCTGCAGCGAAAAAAGTAACGACATAAGACCTTAAGCATGAGCAACTGTAAAAAACAACTATGACGTCCTTGCGCAGGTTAAACTTAACTATTTTATTTTATACCGTCTGAAGGGTAACTGGGAACGGGCAATAAATGCTGGCCTAACCAGTAACACCACATCCCATAAAATGAATCAATTTTTAAAAAATTTGTCCTCAGAGTATAGGCAACACTGATAAAATCACATTTTCATTAATTATTGCTATTTGCCCTGAGAAGGTATTGCTTGATTGGAGTGGATTGGATTGGATTTGTTTATTGTCACGTGTACCGAGGTACAGTGAAAAGTATTTTTCTGCGAGCAGCTCAACAGATCATTCAGTACATGGGAAGAAAAGGGAATTAAACAAAATTCAAGAAAATACATGAGAATACATAATAAGGCAACACAAGGTACACAATGTAACTACATAAGCATTGGCATCGGATGAAGCATACAGGGTGTAGTGTTAATGAGGTCAGGCAATAAGAGGGTCATTTAGGAGTCTGGTGACAGCGGGGTAGAAGCTGTTTTGAGACTGTTCGTGCGTGTTCTCAGACTTCTGTATCTCCTGCCCGATGGAAGAAGTTGGAAAAGTGAGTAAGCCGGGTGGGAGGGATCCTTGATTATGATGGAATCAATGGATGGGAGGCAGGTTTGTGTGATGGACTGGGCGGTATTCACGACTCTCTGAAGTTCCTTGCGGTCCTGGGCCGAGCAGTTGCCATACCAGGCTGTGATGCAGCCCGATAGGATGCTTTCTATAGTGCATCTGTAAAAGTTGGTACGGGTTAATGTGGACATGCCGAATTTCCTTAGTTTCCTGAGGAAGTATAGGCGCTGTTGTGCTTTATTGATGGTAGCGTCGACGTGGGTGGACCAGGACAGATTTTTGGAGATGTGCAACCCTAGGAATTTGAAACTGCTAACCATCTCCACCTCGGCCCCGTTGATGCTGACAGGGGTGTGTACAGTACTTTGCTTCCTGAAGTCAATGACCAGATCTTTAGTTTTGCTGGCATTGAGGGAGAGATTGTTGTCGTTACACCACTCCACTGGGTTCTCTATCTCCCTCCTGTATTCGGACTCGTTGTTATTCGAGATCCGGCCCACTATGATTGTATCGTCAGCAAACTTGTAGATGGAGTTGGAACCAAGTTTTGCCACGCAGTCGTGTGCGTAAAGGGAGTAGAGTAGGGGGCTAAGTACGCAGCCTTGCGGGGCCCCGGTATTGAGGACTATTGTGGAGGAGGTGTTGGTGTTCATTCTTACTGACTGTGGTCTGTTGGTCAGAAAGTCAAGGATCCAGTTGCAGAGTGAGGAGCCAAGTCCTAGGTTTTGGAGCTTTGATATGAGCTTGGCTGGGATTATGGTGTTGAAGGCGGAGCTGTAGTCAATAAATAGGAGTCTGATGTAGGAGTCCTTGTTTTCGAGATGCTCTAGGGATGAGTGTAGGGCCAGGGAAATGGCGCCTGATGTGGATCGGTTGCGGCGGTATGCGAATTGAAGTGGTCAAGGCGTTCCGGGAGTATGGGGATCTGACTCAGCGGTGGCCAGGACCACGATCGGGGGCCACCGATCGGAGAGCCATCGCGATCTGGGGTGGGGCCTACCTTACTCCACACGGGCTCGCTGTGTGGCTCCGCCATGTTGGCGGTGCCTGCGCCGAAGTGGGATGCCACACGCATGCACAGCCGTGTGGTCTGGACAGCAGGGTCCTGCCGGCAGCCAGAGCTGCGGGACGCACACCGGGGTCCTGCCAACCCCCGGAAAACGGAGAATCACCCCGGACTTTCGAGGAAAAAGTCCGGAGTGATTCTCGCTCGCTTTCCCGTGGGCGTGGGGACTTACTCCTCAAAAGGGAGAATCCCAGCTAGAGTGGAATACCCACCTTACCCAGTTCCCTGCAGTCAAATTGCAGCCTCACTTCATTTACCTTCAGCTCCATTTCAAACACAAAATTATACTCACTTCAAAATCATTTTGACAAGACAGTCGTAAACTCTGTGCTCCCAGAATTTGTAGTACAGTGCCATCTTTGACGCCTTCCCGGTATTGGTGTGGAAAACCAGGCCTTCCATCTTTGTCAGCAATGGTCCAATTGCTTTGTACTTACTGACTAAATTCAAAATATCCTTTGTTCGTTCCTGTTCAACATACTCATAAAACTCCTTTACTCCTAACAGAAACAAGCAGAACAATTCACTTGGTTAGTTGTAACTTTACTCCTCCGCTGCAAAACACAATGGCTTTCTTGACTGTTCCTCACAATCGGAAATAATTCCACCATCCAAGCACTCCTGGCGGTGGCCATGAAGTGAGAGGTCGCACAAGAGGAGGCTCCTGCCTGACAAATTGATTTTTGGCCCTTTTTGCCCATTTAACAGGTGCTGTGCAGGTGAAAACGATAGTGGATATTAGGATTCCCTCTCCAATGTAAGATGTCTAAAGATTACCAAACCAGGAGTGTGTCGAATAAAGGGCTCTCTTCATATACCGAGGACACGTGTGGCGAAGGAGGGGACAACATGGCGGAGGGACCTGTGGCATCGTCGCCTGCTCAGTGGACAACTGAGAAGTTGGTGAAGTTCCTGATGCCAGATTTTAGAACCAATGGCAGGCGGTCATGAACGATCTGGGAAAAGTGACTGAAGCAACTCAGGAGTGAGAGCAGGGCTGGAGGGTCTCCGGGTGGAGAAGGAGAGATAGCAGGGCTGGAGGGTCTCCGGGTGGAGAAGGAGAGAGAGCAGGGCTGGAGGCCCTCCGGGTGGAGGAGAAGGAGAGAGAGCAGGGCTGGAGGGTCTCCGGGTGGAGAAGGAGAGAGAGCAGGGCTGGAGGCCCTCCGGGTGGGGGAGAAGGAGAGAGAGCAGGGCTGGAGGGTCTCCGGGTGGAGAAGGAGAGAGAGCAGGGCTGGAGGGTCTCCGGGTGCAGGAGAAGGAGAGAGAGCAGGGCTGGAGGCCCTCCGGGTGGTGGAGAAGGAGAGAGAGCAGGGCTGGAGGGTCTCCGGGTGGGGGAGAAGGAGAGAGAGCAGGGCTGGAGGGTATCCGGGTGGGGGAGAAGGAGAGAGAGCAGGGCTGGAGGGTATCCGGGTGGCGAAGGAGAGAGAGCAGGACTGGAGGGTCTCCGGGTGCAGGAGAAGGAGAGAGAGCAGGGCTGGAGGGTCTCCGGGTGGTGGAGAAGGAGAGAGAGCAGGGCTGGAGGCCCTCCAGGTGGAGAAGGAGAGAGAGCAGGACTGGAGGGTCTCCGGGTGGAGAAGGAGAGAGAGCAGGGCTGGAGGCCCTCCGGGTGGAGGAGAAGGAGAGAGAGCAGGGCTGGAGGGTCTCCGGGTGGAGAAGGAGAGAGAGCAGGGCTGGAGGGTATCCGGGTGGGGGAGAAGGAGAGAGAGCAGGGCTGGAGGGTATCCGGGTGGCGAAGGAGAGAGAGCAGGACTGGAGGGTCTCCGGGTGCAGGAGAAGGAGAGAGAGCAGGGCTGGAGGGTCTCCGGGTGGTGGAGAAGGAGAGAGAGCAGGGCTGGAGGGTCTCCGGGTGGAGAAGGAGAGAGAGCAGGGCTGGAGGCCCTCCAGGTGGAGAAGGAGAGAGAGCAGGACTGGAGGGTCTCCGGGTGCAGGAGAAGGAGAGAGAGCAGGGCTGGAGGGTCTCCGGGTGCAGGAGAAGGAGAGAGAGCAGGGCTGGAGGGTCTCCGGGTGGAGAAGGAGAGAGAGCAGGGCTGGAGGCCCTCCGGGTGGAGAAGGAGAGAGAGCAGGGCTGGAGGGTCTCCGGGTGGAGAAGGAGGGAGAGCAGGGCTGGAGGGTCTCCGGGTGGAGAAGGAGAGAGAGCAGGGCTGGAGGCCCTCCGGGTGCTGGAGAAGGAGAGAGAGCAGGGCTGGAGGGTCTCCGGGTGGAGAAGGAGGGAGAGCAGGGCTGGAGGGTCTCCGGGTGGAGAAGGAGAGAGAGCAGGGCTGGAGGCCCTCCGGGTGCTGGAGAATGAGAGAGAGCAGGGCTGGAGGGTCTCCGGGTGGGGGAGAAGGAGAGTGAGCAGGGCTGGAGGGTCTCCGGGTGGAGAAGGAGAGAGAGCAGGGCTGGAGGGTCTCCGGGTGGAGAAGGAGAGAGAGCAGGGCTGGAGGCCCTCCGGGTGCTGGAGAAGGAGAGAGAGCAGGGCTGGAGGGTCTCCAGGTGGAGAAGGAGAGAGAGCAGGGCTGGAGGGTCTCCGGGTGCAGGAGAAGGAGAGAGAGCAGGGCTGGAGGCCCTCCGGGTGGAGAAGGAGAGAGAGCAGGGCTGGAGGGTCTCCGGGTGGAGAAGGAGAGAGAGCAGGGCTGGAGGGTCTCCGGGTGCAGGAGAAGGAGAGAGAGCAGGGCTGCAGGCCCTCCGGGTGGTGGAGAAGGAGAGAGAGCAGGGCTGGAGGCCCTCCGGGTGGAGAAGGAGAGAGAGCAGGGCTGGAGGGTCTCCGGGTGGTGGAGAAGGAGAGAGAGCAGGGCTGGAGGCCCTCCGGGTGGAGAAGGAGAGTGAGCAGGGCTGGAGGGTCTCCGGGTGGAGAAGGAGAGAGAGCAGGGCTGGAGGCCCTCCGGGTGGTGGAGAAGGAGAGAGAGCAGGGCTGGAGGGTCTCCGGGTGGAGAAGAAGAGAGAGCAGGGCTGGAGGGTCTCCAGGTGGAGGAGAAGGAGAGAGAGCAGGGCTGGAGGCACTCCGGGTGGAGAAGGAGTGAGAGCAGGGCTGGAGGGTCTCCGGGTGGTGGAGAAGGAGAGAGAGCAGGGCTGGAGGGTCTCCGGGTGGTGGAGAAGGAGAGAGAGCAGGGCTGGAGGGTCTCCGGGTGGTGGAGAAGGAGAGAGAGCAGGGCTGGAGGCCCTCCGGGTGGAGGAGAAGGAGAGAGAGCAGGGCTGGAGGGTCTCCGGGTGGAGAAGGAGAGAGAGCAGGGCTGGAGGGTCTCCGGGTGGAGAAGGAGAGAGAGCAGGGCTGGAGGGTCTCCGGGTGGTGGAGAAGGAGAGAGAGCAGGGCTGGAGGCCCTCCAGGTGGAGAAGGAGAGAGAGCAGGGCTGGAGGGTCTCCGGGTGGAGAAGGAGAGAGAGCAGGGCTGGAGGCCCTCCGGGATGTGGAGAAGGAGAGAGAGCAGGGCTGGAGGCCCTCCGGGTGGAGAAGGAGAGAGAGCAGGGCTGGAGGGTCTCCGGGTGGAGAAGGAGAGAGAGCAGGGCTGGAGGGTCTCCGGGTGGAGAAGGAGAGAGAGCAGGGCTGGAGGCCCTCTGGGTGGTGGAGAAGGAGAGAGAGCAGGGCTGGAGGGTCTCCGGGTGGAGAAGGAGAGAGAGCAGGGCTGGAGGTATCCGGGTGGAGAAGGAGAGAGAGCAGGGCTGGAGGGTCTCCGGGTGGTGGAGAAGGAGAGAGAGCAGGGCTGGAGGGTCTCCGGGTGGGGGAGAAGGAGAGAGAGCAGGGCTGGAGGGTCTCCGGGTGGGGGAGAAGGAGAGTGAGCAGGGCTGGAGGCCTTCCGGGTAGAGAAGGAGAGAGAGCAGGGCTGGAGGGTCTCCGGGTGGAGAAGGAGAATGAGCAGGGCTGGAGGGTCTCCGGGTGGGGGAGAAGGAGAGAGAGCAGGGCTGGAGGGTCTCCAGGTGGAGAAGGAGAGAGAGCAGGGCTGGAGGGTCTCTGGGTGGAGAAGGAGAGTGAGCAGGGCTGGAGGGTCTCCGGGTGGTGGAGAAGGAGAGAGAGCAGGGCTGGAGGGTCTCTGGGTGGTGGAGAAGGAGAGAGAGCAGGGCTGGAGGGTCTCCCGGTGGAAAAGGAGAGAGAGCAGGGCTGGAGGGTCTCCCGGTGGAGGAGAAGGAGAGAGAGCAGGGCTGGAGGCCCTCCGGGTGGAAAAGGAGAGAGAGCAGGGCTGGAGGGTCTCCCGGTGGAGGAGAATGAGAGAGAGAAGGGCTGGAGACTCTCCGGGTGGGGGAGAAGGAGAGAGAGCAGGGCTGGAGGCCCTCCGGGTGGTGGAGAAGGAGAGAGAGCAGGGCTGGAGGGTCTCCGGGTGGAGGAGAGAGAGCAGGGCTGGAGGGTCTCCTGGTGGAGAAGGAGAGAGAGCAGGGCTGGAGGCCCTCCGGGTGGGGGAGAAGGAGAGAGAGCAGGGCTGGAGGGTCTCCGGGAGGAGAAGGAGAGAGAGCAGGGCTGGAGGGTCTCCGGGAGGAGAAGGAGAGAGAGCAGGGCTGCAGGCCCTCCGGGTGGAGAAGGAGAGAGAGCAGGGCTGGAGGGTCTCCAGGTGGAGGAGAAGGAGAGAGAGCAGGGCTGGAGGGTCTCCGGGTGGAGGAGAGAGAGCAGGGCTGGAGGGTCTCCCGGTGGCGAAGGAGAGAGAGCAGGGCTGGAGGGTCTCCGGGTGGGGGAGAAGGAGAGAGAGCAGGGCTGGAGGGTCTCCGGGTGGCGAAGGAGAGAGAGCAGGGCTGGAGGGTCTCCGGGTGGTGGAGAAGGAGAGAGAGCAGGGCTGGAGGTTCTCCGGGTGGTGGAGAAGGAGAGAGAGCAGGGCTGGAGGGTCTCCGGGGGGTGGAGAAGGAGAGAGAGCAGGGCTGGAGGCCCTCCAGGTGGAGGAGAAGGAGAGAGAGCAGGGCTGGAGGGTCTCCAGGTGGTGGAGAAGGAGAGAGAGCAGGGCTGGAGGCGCTCCGGGTGCAGGAGAAGGAGAGAGAGCAGGGCTGAAGGGTCTCCGGGTGGTGGAGAAGGAGAGAGAGCAGGGCTGGAGGGTCTCCGGGTGGAGGAGAAGGAGAGAGAGCAGGGCTGGAGGCCCTCTGGGTGGTGGAGAAGGAGAGAGAGCAGGGCTGGAGGGTCTCCGGGTGGTGGAGAAGGAGAGTGAGCAGGGCTGGAGGGTCTCCGGGTGGTGGAGAAGGAGAGAGAGCAGGGCTGGAGGGTCTCCGGGTGGGGGAGAAGGAGAGAGAGCAGGGCTGGAGGGTCTCTGGGTGGAGAAGGAGAGAGAGCAGGGCTGGAGGGTCTCCGGGTGGTGGAGAAGGAGAGAGAGCAGGGCTGGAGGCCCTCCGGGTGGGGGAGAAGGAGAGAGAGCAGGGCTGGAGGGTCTCTGGGTGGAGAAGGAGAGAGAGCAGGGCTGGAGGGTCTCCGGGTGGTGGAGAAGGAGAGAGAGCAGGGCTGGAGGGTCTCCGGGTGGAGAAGGAGAGAGAGCAGGGCTGGAGGCCCTCCGGGGAGAGAAGGAGAGAGAGCAGGGCTGGAGGGTCTCCGGGTGGTGGAGAAGGAGAGAGAGCAGGGCTGGAGGGTCTCCGGGTGGGGGAGAAGGAGAGAGAGCAGGGCTGGAGGGTCTCCGGGTGGTGGAGAAGGAGAGAGAGCAGGGCTGGAGTGTCTCCGGGTGGGGGAGAAGGAGAGAGAGCAGGGCTGGAGGGTCTCCGGGTGGAGAAGGAGAGAGAGCAGGGCTGGAGGGTCTCCGGGTGGAGGAGAAGGAGAGAGAGCAGGGCTGGAGGGTCTCCGGGTGGAGAAGGAGAATGAGCAGGGCTGGAGGGTCTCCGGGTGGAGGAGAAGGAGAGAGAGCAGGGCTGGAGGGTCTCCGGGTGGAGAAGTGGAGTGAGCAGGGCTGGAGGCCCTCCGGGTGGTGGATCAGATTGTTGGATAAGCCCCCCACTGCGAGCCTTCGCACAAATGCATTAAACTTGGGGTGCGTTTGACTGTATTGGGGAACAAGGCAGGTATTATAAGGTCCGGAAAGGAGTTCACACCGAGTCAAATAGGTTGAATCAAAAAGAAAAAGATTTAATGCAACAGAACAAGAGTACAGAGCAGTTACTCTACTGCAGGAGCCCCTCACAGTTCATGAGCCTCCGGTTTTATACAGGATATAGAAGGGGGCGTCCCGCCCTTCAGTTTGGGAGTGCATATTCACCACAGTCCTTTGGGGATATTGATATTCCCCAGTCTCGGAAGTGTCCCATGATCTGCTTATCGCAGGTTATGACAGCAGGGGTGGGTGTCCACTTTCCCTGTTACTTTTTGAATTGGCAATTGCACCACTGGCTATTGCACTGAGGTCATCAACAGAGTGGAGGGGTGTGGAGAGGGGAGGTATGGAGCATGGAAGGTCCCTATACGCAGGCGATTTGCTGTTGAATGTAACAGATCCTCTCTCCAGTGTAGGAAAGATTGTGGAGGTGTGTGGAGTAAGTTTGGCTCCTTTTTAGTTTATAAACTCAATGTGGGGAAGAGTGAGGTGTTTCCAGTGAGCCTTCGGGGACAGCGACTGGGTTTGGAAATATTGCCATTTCGGCCGGCTAGGCTGACTTTTACCGGGGGTTCAGGACGAGTCATTGCTGCACCAGCTGAATTTGGCTGGAGAAGGTAGAAGGGGTGAAGGAGGTTTTGAATGCTCTTCCTTTATCGTTGGCAGGGAGGGTTCAAACGGTGAAAATGACGGTCCTTCCAAAATTTATTTATGTTATAGTCTCCGGATCGTTTTACCTAAATCGTTTTTTGTGAAGATTAGTAAGTTGATTTCGACCTTTGTATGGGAGGGCAAGGCACCTCGGGTTCGAAGAGCGTTTTTTCAGAAAAATAGGCAGTCAGGGTGTTCCGAATTTGATTAACTCAGGGGAAGCACGGTAGCACAGTGGTTAGCACTGTTACTTCACAGTTCCAGAGTCCCAGGTTCGATTCCCGGCTTGGGTCACTATCTGTGCGGAGTCTGCACGTTCTCCCTGTGCCTGTGTGGGTTTCCTCCGGGTGCTCCGGTTTCCTCCCACAAGTCCAAATTTGTGCAGGTTAGGTGGTTTGGCCATGATAAATTGCCCTTAGTGTCCAAAAAAGGTTGGGTGGGGTTGCTGGGTTATGGGGATATGATGGAAGTGGGGTACCCTTTCCAAGGGCCGGTACAAACTCAATGGACCAAATGGCCTCCTTCTGCACTATAAATTCTATGATTCTGAGGGGGGGAATGGATTGAGGTATTTACAGGTGAGAAACTTTGTTCAAAATAGGCTTTCTACGTTTCCTCTGTCGCCCCCCCCCCCCCCCCCTCTCTGATGAATAAGATAGTGTCGTTGGATGAGAAATGGAAGGCAAGATCTCTGATATTTATGGGCAGTTGATGGAGAGGGCGAGGGCTTCGCTGGAGGAGATAAAGAGAAAATGGGAGGATGAGTTATGAGTTGGGGGTTGGGGTGTGTATTGGGGGGGGGGGGGGGGGAGGGTGTGAGGCCCCAAAGAGGGCAAACTCTACCTCCTCGCATGTGAGACTGAGCCTGATCCAGTTTGAAGTGGCACACAGACAGCACATGACTAAAACATGCGTGAGTGGCTTCTTCCCAGAGGTGGGCGAACGATGTGAGCATTGTTCAAGGGGGCCAGCCAACCACACACACACACACGTTTTGGCCCTGCCCAAAATTAAGGAAGTTCTGGGAATCTTTCTTCGAGACTGTGTCAGAGATTTTGGGGGTAAAGGTGGGGCCGTGCCCATGGGTGGCGATATTTGGGGTATTGGATGAAGTAAAGCTGCAGGAGGGGAACAGGCTGATGTATCGGCCTTTGCCTCCCTGATAACCCAGAGGTGGATGCGGCTGGGGTGGCAGACACCGGAGCCACCCAGGGTGGTGATGTGGGTGGGAGGTCTACCGGGGTTTTTATATCTGGAGAAAATGAAATGAACATTAGGGTGTCGGAGGAGGGGTTCTATTCGAGGTGGAGGCTGTTTATCTCTTTCTTCAAGCATTTGTCAGCAAATAGAGGGGGTAGATCGGGGAGGTGGGGGGCTGCACAAAAGTGGGGCGAATGGGGTGGCTGGTGGATTATTTGCTTATTATGAAAATGATTGTGAATGAGTGTTGTGTATAATACACTGAATAAAAATAATTCCACCATACCTGCAAGATCCTCCTTTGATTTAGGTGGTGGTCTTTTGAAGAGATCTGTTGACTCTATTGCTGCAAGTTTAGTTGCGATGTCTCTGACATTTTTGTGGATTTGGTTCACAAGAGACTCAAATTTTCCAATTGCTTGTTCACAGCGAGCAAGGTAATCATTAATACCTGTCAGAAAAAATAACCAAACTTTCTAGTTTAATCACACAATCTGGTATGGCATTTTTGATATTTATGAAAAATAAAGTGGTCCGAATTCTCCGTTCCTGTCGCCAGGGCAGGATGCGTGGAATTCTACGTCAGCAAAATTGGCAGCACACCTGGAGCAATTCACTGACCGTTGAGGGGCCAGCACCGGCACCACATGGAATACATTGATTCCAATGGAAATCGGTGTCGGATTCACCGGGGTCGGGATTGACCAGCAACATATTAGCACTCCACTCCACACACGCAGTCACCCAGCCAACAAGATGGCACTGGTTGCGCTGGGGCACAGCCATCCCGTTGATGTGCCAGCTGGGGCTCGAATGTATCTAGGAGGGTAACCTGGGGCTCATCCATACGACTCGTAGCGGTAGGTTCACAGTGAGCAGTCAGCGGCATGCATGGCTGCCTGGCTGCATGGCAGGCTGCGGCAATTGTGTTCCGTGACCCTCCAACCAACCCCCTGGTCACCCTTCGCTACTCCCTCCATCCCCGGGCAGAAGCCCCCTAGCCAGCGGCACAACTGTCAGCAAACTATGAAATGAAATGAAAATGAAAATGGCTTATTGTCACGAGTAGGCTTCAATGAAGTTACTGTGAAAAGTCCCTAGTCACCACATTCCAGCGCCTGTCCGGGGAGGCTGATACTATGGCGATGTTGGACAAAAGTTCGGCACATCATCATGGGCTGAAGGGCCTGTTCTGTGCTGTATTCCTCTACGTTCTCTTTCCAAGCCCCGTCTCTCACCCTCAGCAGCCACGGAGTCTGTTTCACAATTTATAAAAGCACAAGTGAACCGCGCCATCAGGAATTCCCCCCAGTGGAGGCGGAGAATCACCGAGGCCCCGGAGAATACCGGATCAGACCCGCTAATGATATGCCAATCCTGATTAAAGCCGCAGTTCACTTCAACTCTCCGTCATGCGTGGATTGATGGTCGCATCAATTTAATCAGGTACAACATCACTATGGAAGCAGCCCTCAAACCTGACCGATTGGAACTCGACCCACAGGCAGCTGAAGCCAAAGGGATTTTTTTTGCACTGGCTCTGATGTTTCGAGGCCTACCTCGCCACCTCCTCCCAGCCCTCCGTCACCGACAAACAGAAGTTGAGCCTCCTCCACGCCCGGGTGAGCCATCGAATCTCCATGCAAATCGAGGAAGCGACCACATACGCAGACATGGTCGCGATCCTGAAGGGGCAATACGTGAGGCCGGTGAACGAAGTACACGTGCGGCATCTCCTCACCACTCGCCGCCAGCGCCCCGGGGAATCGCTGGAGGAGTACCTATGCGACCTGAAAGTACTCGCGCGAAGCTGCAACTACAAGGCCGTCACGGCCTCACAACACATGGAACTCGCCATCCGGGACACCTATGTGGCTGGAGTCTGGTCCAACTACTTCAGACAGCGCCTGCTCAAGAAGGGCGCCTTGACCCAGAACATAGAACATAGAACGATACAGCGCAGTACAGGCCCTTCGGCCCTCAATGTTGCACCGACATGGAAAAAAACTAAAGGCCATCTAACCTACACTATGCCATTATCATCCATATGCTTATCCAATAAACTTTTAAATGCCCTCAATGTTGGCGAGTTCACTACTGTTGCAGGTAGGGCATTCCACGGTCTCACCACTCTTTGCGTAAAAAACCTACCTCTGGCGTCTGTCCTATATCTATTACCCCTCAATTTAAGGCTATGTCCCCTCGTGCTAGCCACCTCCATCCGCGGGAGAAGGCTCTCACTGTCCACCCTATCTAACCCTCTGATCATTTTGTATGCCTCTATTAAGTCACCTCTTAACCTTCTTCTCTCTAACAAAAACAACCTCAAGTCCATCAGCCTTTCCTCATAAGATTTTCCCTCCATACCAGGCAACATCCTGGTAAATCTCCTCTGCACCCATTCCAAAGCTTCCACGTCCTTCCTATAATGAGGCGACCAGAACTGTACGCAATACTCCAAATGCGGCCGTACCAGAGTTTTGTACAGCTGCAACATGACCTCATGGCTCCGGAACTCAATCCCTCTACCAATAAAGGCCAACACACCATAGGCCTTCTTCACAACCCTATCAACCTGGGTGGCAACTTTCAGGGATCTATGTACATGGACACCGAGATCCCTCTGTTCATCCACACTGCTAAGAATTTTACCATTAGCCAAATATTCCACATTCCTGTTATTCTTTCCAAAGTGAATCACCTCACACGTCTCTACATTAAACTCCATTTGCCACCTCTCAGCCCAGCTCTGCAGCTTATCTATGTCCCTCTGTAACCTGCAACATCCTTCCACACTGTCTACAACTCCACCGACTTTAGTGTCGTCTGCAAATTTACTCACCCAACCTTCTGTGCCCTCCTCTAGGTCATTTATAAAAATGACAAACAGCAACGGCCCCAGAACAGATCCTTGTGGTACGCCACTCGTAACTGAACTCCATTCTGAAAATTTGCCATCAACCACCACCCTCTGTCTTCTTCCAACTAGCCAATTTCTGATCCACATCTCTAAATCACCCTGAATCACCAGCCTCCGTATTTTCTGCAATAGCCGACCGTGGGGAACCTTATCAAACGCTTTACTGAAATCCATATACACCACATCAACTGCTCTACCCTCGTCTACCTGTTCAGTCACCTTCTCAAAGAACTCGATAAGGTTTGTGAGGCATGACCTACCCTTCACAAAACCATGCTGACTGTCCCTAATCATATTATTCCTATCTAGATGATTATAAATCGTATCTTTTATAATCCTCTCCAAGACTTTACCCACCACAGACGTTAGGCTCACCGGCCTATAGTTACCGGGGTTATCTCTACTCCCCTTCTTGAACAAAGGGACCACATTTGCTACCCTCCAGTCCTCTGGCACTATTCATGTAGCCAATGATGACATAAAAATCAAAGCCAAAGGCTCAGCAATCTCTTCCCTGGCTTCCCAGAGAATCCTAGGATAAATCCCATCAGGCCCCGGGGACTTATCTATTTTCACCTTGTCCAGAATTGCCAACACTTCTTCCCTACGCACCTCAATGCCATCTATTCTAATAGCCTGGGTCTCAGCATTCTCCTCCACAACATTATCTTTTTCCTGAGTGAATACTGACGAAAAGTATTCATTTAGTATCTCGCTTATCTCCTCAGCCTCCACACACAACTTCCCACCACTGTCCTTGACTGGCCCTACTCTTACCCTAGTCATTCTTTTATTCCTGACATACCTATAGAAAGCTTTTGGGTTTTCCTTGATCCTACCTGCCAAAGACTTCTCATGTCCCCTCCTTGCTCGTCTCAGCTCTCTCTTTAGATCCTTCCTCGCTTCCTTGTAACTATCAAGCGCCCCAACTGAAACTTCACGCCTCATCTTCACATAGGCCTCCTTCTGCCTCTTAACAAGAGATTCCACTTCTTTGGTAAACCACGGTTCCCTCGCTCGACCCCTTCCTCCCTGCCTGACTGGTACGTACTTATCAAGAACATGCAATAGTTGTTCCTTGAACAAGCTCCACATATCCAGTGTGCCCAACCCTTGCAGCCTACTTCTCCAACCTACACATCCTAAGTCATGTCTAATGGCATCATAATTGCCCTTCCCCCAGCTATAACTCTTGCCCTGCGGGGTATACTTATCCCTTTCCATCACTAACGTAAAGGTCACCGAATTGTGGTCACTGTCTCCAAAGTGCTCACCTACCGCCAGATCTAACACCTGGCCTGGTTCATTACCCAAAACCAAATCCAATGTGGCCTCGCCTCTTGTTGGCCTGTCAACATATTGTGTCAGGAAACCCTCCTGCACACATTGTACAAAGAACGACCCATCTAATGTACTCTAACTATATCTTTTCCAGTCAATATTTGGAAAGTTAAAGTCTCCCATAACAACTACCCTGTTACTTTCGCTCTTTTCCAGAATCATCTTCGCCATCCTTTCCTCTACATCCCTAGAACTATTAGGTGGCCTATAGAAAACTCCCAACAGGGTGACCTCTCCTTTCCTGTTTCTAGCCTCAGCCCATACTACCTCGGAAGACGAGTCCCCATCTAGCATCCTTTCCGCCACCGTAATACTGTCCTTGACTAGCAGCGCCACACCTCCCCCTCTTTTGCCCCCTTCTCTGAGCTTACTAAAACACCTAAACCCCGGAACCTGCAACAACCATTCCTGTCCCTGCTCTATCCATGTCTCTGAAATGGCCACAACATCGAAGTCCCAGGTACCAACCCATGCTGCCAGTTCCCCTACCTTATTTTGTATACTCCTGGCATTGAAGTAGACACACTTCAAACCACCTACCTGAACACTGGCACCCTCCTGCGAAGTCAAATCTGTGCTCCTGACCTCTATACTCTCAATCTCCCGTACCCCAAAACTACAATCCAGGTTCCCATGCCCCTGCTGAATTAGTTTAAACCCCCCCCAAAGAGCACTAACAAATCTCCCCCCCGAAGAAACGGTAAAACTAGCCACCTCCCTAGAAGTAGCGTTTCAGAACCTCAACGCTTTCTCCTCCGACCACGCGACCCCCACGTGGGAACTGACCAGAGAGTAGCTCAGGCCCGTGCCACACAGCTGCCTGCCCAACCCAGGGGGCTATCCCGCTATTTCTGCGGCCAGCACCAGCACCCCAGGCAGTGTTGCCCAGCTCGCAATGCCACCGGTAGCGACTGCAGCAAGAAAGGACACTTTGCCAAAGTTTGCCTGGCCAGGTCCGAGTCCTCCAAATCACAGGCCCGACTCTCAGACTCACAGGCCCGCAGATCCCGCAGTGTGGCTGCGTGCCTGCCGGCTCCGCCCCCTTCGGACGCGTTACCCGCCTCATGTTATCTGTGGGGGCAGCCAACTCTACACAACACGTGTGACTCACGGGGGCCACCTTGGCCGTCATCTTGATCGCCGCCCGACACGTGCGACTGACGGGGGCTGCCATCTTGGGACCACACTACCACCTCTGACCACGCCGGCTACCCGCAACTCAGCGCGGTCACCCTCGACCAGTCACAGCCAAAGCACCTCCGGAACTCCATGATGACCCTCTGGGTCAATGGGCATGAAACGCCCTGCCTGTTTGACTCCGGGAGCACGGAGAGCTTCGTTCACCCAGACACGGTAAGGCGCTGTTCTCTCCAAATCTCCCAACACTTCAAACAATCTCCCTCGCTTCCGGATCGCACTCAGTGCAGGTCCGAGGGTATACTGTCGTGTACAGGGCGTTGAATACGCAAACTTTAAACTATATGTCCTCCCCGATCTCTCTCCTCTCCTGTTGGGACTGGACTTCCAGTGCAACCTCAGAAGCCTGACCCTAAAGTTCGGAGGGCACCTACACCCTCTCACCGTTTGTAGCCTCGCGATCCTGAAGGTCGACCCTCACCCGCTCTTCGCAAATCTCACCGCCGACTGTAAACCCGTCGCCACCAGGAGCAGGCGGTACAGTATCAAGGACAGGACTTTTATCAGGTGCGAGGTCCAGCGACTCTTGTGGGAAGGGATCATCGAGGCCAGCAATAGCCCCTGGAGAGCTTAGGTGGTCGTCGTCAGGACCGGGAGAAAAAAAACGGATAGTTGTAGACTACAGCGAAACCATAAACCAGTACACGCACCTCGATGTGTACCCGCTTCCCCGGATCGCAGACATAGTTAACCAGATCGCACACTACCACGTGTTCTCCACGGTGGATCTGAAGTCCGCATACCACCAGCTCCCAATCCGCCCAGAGGACCGCCACTACACGGCCTTTGAGGCAGACGGCCGTCTCTTCCACTTCCTCTGGGTCCCCTTCGGCGTCACAAACGGGGTCTCGTTCTTCCAAAGAACGATGGACCGAATGGTGGACCAGTACGGGCTGCGGGCCACATTTCCGTACTTGGACAACATCACCATCTGCGACCACGACAAGCAGGACCACGACACCAATCTTCAGAAATTTCTCCAAACCCTCAACCTCACTTATAACCAGGAGAAATGCATTTTCCGCACAACCAGACTAGCCATCCTCGGCTATGTCGTGGAAAACGGAGTCCTAGGGCCCGATCCCGATCATATATGCCCCCTCCTGCAACTCCCCCCTCCCCCACTGGCCCTGAAAAGATGCCTCGGGTTCTTTTCCTATTATGCCGAGTGGGTCCCCAACTACGCAGACAAAGCCCGCCCACTAATCAAAGTTACCATCTTCCCACTGGCGGCTGAGGCCTGCCAGGCCTTCAGCCGCATCAAGGCAGATATTGGCAAAGCCGCGATGTGCGCGGTAGATGAGTCCATCCCCTTCCAGGTGGAGAGCAACGTGTCAGAGGTCGCCCTGGCCGCTACCCTTAATCAGGCAGGCAGACCCCCTAGCCTTTTTCTCCCGAACCCTCAAGGCCTCCGAGATTCGACACTCCTCAGTCGAAAAAGAAGCTCAAGCCATTGTGGAAGCCGCCATGTGCGATCAACGGGGGCCGCTATCTTGGCCATCACCCGATATGCAAATCGCCGACTACGACCTCCGCGGACAGTCATCACGGGGTCACTCCAGCACCGCTGACCAAGCCACCGACTACCCGCAACTCAACGCAGTCACTTTGGACCAGTCGCGGCCAAAGCACCTCAGAAGCTCCATGATGTCCGTTCAACGGCACACTGTGCCTCTTCGACTCCGGGAGCACCGAGAGCTTCGTTCATCCAGACCTGGTAAGACGCTGTTCGCTCCCGATATTCCCAGCACGGCAAACAATCTCCCTCGTCTCGGGGTCGCACTCGGTCCAGATACAAGGGCGCACAGTTGCGACACTAACGATACAGGGCGCCAACTATTCCAACTTCCAATTGTATGTCCTCCCAGACCTCTGCGCCCCTCTCCTACTCGGGCTCGATTTTCAGTGCAACCTCAGGAGCCTAAAACTCAGCTTTGGCGGACCCCTTCCCCCTCTCACTATATGCAGTTTAGCAACTCTAAAAATCGACCCCCCTCCACTCTTTGCTAACCTCACCACTAACTGCAAACCCGTGGCCACTCGCAGCAGGAGGTATAGCCTGCAGGACAGGGCCACTCGCAGCAGGAGGTATAGCCTGCAGGACAGGGTATTTATTAGAGCCGAAGTCCAGCGGCTCTTACGTGAGGGAGTCATAGAGGCCAGTAACAGCCCCTGGAGAGCTCAGGTGGTGGTCGTCAAGACCGGGGAAAAGTTCCGGATGGTAGTTGATTACAGCCAGACCATTAACCGGTTCACGCACCTCGATGCGTAGCCCCTCCCCCGAATTGCAGACATGGTCAACCAAATCGCCCAGTACCGCGTATTCTCCACGGTGGATCTGAAGTCTGCATACCACCAGCTCCCAATCCGCCCGGAGGACCGCCACTACACGGCGTTCGAGGCAGACGGCTGCCTTTTCCATTTCCTCCGGGTTCCCTTTGGCGTCACAAACGGGGTCTCGGTGTTCCAACGAGCAATGGACCGAATGGTGGACTAGTACAGGCTGCGGGCCATGTTTCCGTACTTGGATAACGTCACCATCTGCGGCCATGACCAGCAGGACCACGACGCCAACCTCCACCGATTTCTCCAAACCGCCCAAAAACTCAACCTCACATACAATAAGAAGAAATGCGTTTTCCGCACAACCAGACCAGCCATCCTCGGCTATGTCGTGGAAAACGGGGTCCTAGGGCCTGACCCTGACCGTATGCACCCCCTCTTACAACTCCCTCTTCCTCACTGTTCAAGAGCCCTCAAGAGGTGCCTTGGATTATTCTCCTACTACGCCCAGTGGATCCCCCAATATGCGGACAAAGCCCGCCCACTATTTAAGACTACACTCTTCCCACTGTCAGCCGAGGCCGCCAGGCCTTCAACTGCATTAAGGAGGACATCGCCAAAGCCGCCATGCGGGCGGTGGATGAATCCGTCCCCTTTCAAGTGGAGAGCGACGCCTCAGAGGTCGCTCTCGCTGCCACTCTGAACCAGGCAGGCAGGCCAGTAGCTTTCTTCTCCCGAACCCTATCCGCTTCGGAACTTCGACACTCCTCAGTCGAAAAAGAAGCTCCAGCCATTGTGGAATCGGTACGGCACTGGAGGCACTACCTCACAGGTAGGAGGTTTACCCTCATCACCAACCAGAGATCGGTTGCCTTTATGTTCGACAACTCGCAATGGGGCAAAATTAAAAATGACAAAATCTTGAGGTGGAGATCGAACTCTCCACCTTAATTATGATATCATATACCGTCCGGGGAAGCTCAACGAGCCCCCAGATGCCCTGTCCCGCGACACATGTGCCAGCGCGCAAGACGACCAATTACAGGCTATCCACAATGACCTCTGCCACCTGGGGGTCACCCGGCTTGCCCACTACATCAAGGCCCGCAAAAGGGTCCATTCCCTCGACCAACTGTAATGTGTACTTCCTTAACATCAGAGACGAATTATCTCGCTTTCCGTTTGCCATCCCGTGCCCCGATATAACCTCCCATACAGTCATCAGAGCTCTGCACAGTGTCTTCACCCTGTTCGGTTTCCCTAACTATGTCCACAGCGACAGGGGTTCGTCCTTCATGAGCGACGAGCTGCGTCAGTACCTGCTCGACAAGGGCATCGCCTCGAGCAGGACTACCAGCTACAACCCCAGGGGGAACGGGCAGGTGGAGAGGGAGAACGCGACAGTCTGGAAGACCGTCCTACTGACCCTCAGGTCCAGGAATCTCCCGACATCCCACTGGCAGGAGGTCCTCCCCGACGCGCTCCATGCAATTAGGTCCCTCCTGTGTATGGCCACTAATCAGACTCCTCAAGAGCGATTATTTGTTTTCCCTAGGGGCCCTACCACGGGGGCTTCGCTCCCATCTTGGTTGCGGACAGGTGCCCGGTTCGCCTACGGAAGCACGTCCGGACACATAAAACAGACCCGCTGGTAGAGAGGGTCCAACTACTACATTCAAACCCCCACTACGCATTTATCGAACACCCCGACGGCCGTCAGGACACCGTTTCCCTCCGGGACCTGGCGCCTGCAGGATCCACCACCACCACAGCCGAGGTACCCCTCACACCACACACTACCCGACCCTTCACGCCCTGCGCCCCCACGCCTACATGTTTCCTGCGCCCCCCTGCGCCCATCACACCGGTCAGGAACGAAACTCGGAACGAACCACCCCCAGATTCACACCGGACATCAGCACACAGCCATCCGAAGCGGCTGCAAACCCGGTGCTCCACCGGTCCCAGCGAACGATTCGAGCACCGGACCGACTCAATTTATAGACCCGTCACACCCGCCGAACTTGATGTTTTAACAAGGGGTGAATGTGGTGAATGTATAATTCACACTGTGTATCACTGTGTCCCTGTGGGCTCCATCTGTGAGCCGTTGCGTGGCTCTGCCAACAGGGGGCGATGAGGAGCATGTACAGGGCTCCACCCTTGGCTCCGCCCATGGCTCCACCCACAACCGGAAGTATAAAGTCCTGCGGTCTTGCGAGCCTGCCCTCAGTTCACCTGGTTGCAGGCAGGCTCAGTTGGAAGTCGATTAAAGCCACAGTTTACTTCTACTCGTGTCTTGAGTGAATTGATGGTCGCATCACAGGTTTGCGTGCTCCCCTCCAGAATCACAGCCAGGTTTGCGTGTTCCTCTCCAGAATCACAACAGGTTTGAGTGCTCCCCTCCAGAATCACAGCCAGTTTGTGTCTTATCTCCACAATCAGAGCCAGGTTTGCGTCTGCCCCAGACTGTCAGCTTACATTGCCCCATACTGTCAGCATACACTGCACCGTATTGTCAGCATACACTGCCCCATACTGTCAGCATACACTGCACCGTATTGTCAGCATACACTGCCCCATACTGTCACCGTACACTGCCCCATACTGTCAGCATACACTGCCCCATACTGTCAGCATACACTGCCCCATACTGTCAGCATACACTGCCCCATACTGTCACCGTACACTGCCCCATACTGTCACCGTACACTGCCCCATACTGTCAGCATACACTGCCCCATACTGTCAGCATACACTGCCCCATACTGTCAGCATACACTGCCCCATACTGTCAGCATACACTGCCCCATACTGTCAGCATACACTGCCCCATACTGTCAGCATACACTGCCCCATACTGTCAGCGTACACTGCCCCATACTGTCAGCATACACTGCCCCATACTGTCACCGTACACTGCCCCATACTGTCAGCATACACTGCCCCATACTGTCAGCGTACACTGCCCCATACTGTCACCGTACACTGCCCCATACTGTCCCCGTACACTGCCCCATACTGTCAGCATACACTGCCCCATACTGTCAGCGTACACTGCCCCATACTGTCAGCATACACTGCCCCATACTGTCAGCATACACTGCCCCATACTGTCACCGTACACTGCCCCATACTGTCACCGTACACTGCCCCATACTGTCAGCATACACTGCCCCATACTGTCAGCATACACTGCCCCATACTGTCAGCATACACTGCCCCATACTGTCACCGTACACTGCCCCATACTGTCACCGTACACTGCTCCATACTGTCAGCATACACTGCCCCATACTGTCAGCATACACTGCCCCATACTGTCAGCATACACTGCCCCATACTGTCAGCATACACTGCCCCATACTGTCAGCATACACTGCCCCATACTGTCACCGTACACTGCCCCATACTGTCAGCATACACTGCCCCATACTGTCAGCATACACTGCCCCATACTGTCACCGTACACTGCCCCATACTGTCACCGTACACTGCCCCATACTGTCACCGTACACTGCCCCATACTGTCACCGTACACTGCCCCATACTGTCAGCATACACTGCCCCATACTGTCAGCATACACTGCCCCATACTGTCACCATACACTGCCCCATACTGTCAGCATACACTGCCCCATACTGTCACCGTACACTGCCCCATACTGTCAGCGTACACTGCCCCATACTGTCACCGTACACTGCCCCATACTGTCAGCGTACACTGCCCCATACTGTCAGCGTACACTGCCCCATACTGTCAGCATACACTGCCCCATACTGTCACCGTACACTGCCCCATACTGTCAGCATACACTGCCCCATACTGTCAGCATACACTGCCCCATACTGTCACCGTACACTGCCCCATACTGTCACCGTACACTGCCCCATACTGTCACCGTACACTGCCCCATACTGTCACCGTACACTGCCCCATACTGTCAGCATACACTGCCCCATACTGTCAGCGTACACTGCCCCATACTGTCAGCATACACTGCCCCATACTGTCACCGTACACTGCCCCATACTGTCACCGTACACTGCCCCATACTGTCAGCATACACTGCCCCATACTGTCAGCATACACTGCCCCATACTGTCACCGTACACTGCCCCATACTGTCAGCATACACTGCCCCATACTGTCACCGTACACTGCCCCATACTGTCACCGTACACTGCCCCATACTGTCAGCATACACTGCCCCATACTGTCACCGTACACTGCCCCATACTGTCACCGTACACTGCCCCATACTGTCAGCATACACTGCCCCATACTGTCAGCATACACTGCCCCATACTGTCAGCGTACACTGCCCCATACTGTCAGCGTACACTGCCCCATACTGTCAGCATACACTGCCCCATACTGTCAGCGTACACTGCCCCATACTGTCACCATACACTGCCCCATACTGTCACCGTACACTGCCCCATACTGTCACCGTACACTGCCCCATACTGTCACCGTACACTGCCCGATACTGTCAGCATACACTGCCCCATACTGTCACCGTACACTGCCCCATACTGTCACCGTACACTGCCCCATACTGTCAGCATACACTGCCCCATACTGTCAGCATACACTGCCCCATACTGTCAGCATACACTGCCCCATACTGTCAGCATACACTGCCCCATACTGTCACCGTACACTGCCCCATACTGTCAGCATACACTGCCCCATACTGTCAGCATACACTGCCCCATACTGTCACCGTACACTGCCCCATACTGTCAGCATACACTGCCCCATACTGTCACCGTACACTGCCCCATACTGTCACCGTACACTGCCCCATACTGTCAGCATACACTGCCCCATACTGTCAGCATACACTGCCCCATACTGTCACCGTACACTGCCCCATACTGTCAGCATACACTGCCCCATACTGTCAGCATACACTGCCCCATACTGTCAGCATACACTGCCCCATACTGTCAGCATACACTGCCCCATACTGTCAGCATACACTGCCCCATACTGTCAGCATACACTGCCCCATACTGTCACCGTACACTGCCCCATACTGTCACCGTACACTGCCCCATACTGTCACCGTACACTGCCCCATACTGTCACCGTACACTGCCCCATACTGTCAGCATACACTGCCCCATACTGTCACCGTACACTGCCCCATACTGTCACCGTACACTGCCCCATACTGTCACAGTACACTGCCCCATACTGTCAGCATACACTGCCCCATACTGTCAGCATACACTGCCCCATACTGTCAGCATACACTGCCCCATACTGTCAGCATACACTGCCCCATACTGTCAGCATACACTGCCCCATACTGTCAGCATACACTGCCCCATACTGTCAGCATACACTGCCCCATACTGTCAGCGTACACTGCCCCATACTGTCAGCATACACTGCCCCATACTGTCACCGTACACTGCCCCATACTGTCAGCATACACTGCCCCATACTGTCAGCATACACTGCCCCATACTGTCAGCGTACACTGCCCCATACTGTCAGCATACACTGCCCCATACTGTCAGCATACACTGCCCCATACTGTCACCGTACACTGCCCCATACTGTCACCGTACACTGCCCCATACTGTCACCGTACACTGCCCCATACTGTCAGCATACACTGCCCCATACTGTCAGCATACACTGCCCCATACTGTCAGCATACACTGCCCCATACTGTCAGCATACACTGCCCCATACTGTCAGCATACACTGCCCCATACTGTCAGCATACACTGACCCATACTGTCAGCATACACTGCCCCATACTGTCAGCATACACTGACCCATACTGTCACCGTACACTGCCCCATACTGTCACCGTACACTGCCCCATACTGTCACCGTACACTGCCCCATACTGTCAGCATACACTGCCCCATACTGTCAGCCATACACTGCCCCATACTGTCAGCATACACTGCCCCATACTGTCAGCATACACTGCCCCATACTGTCAGCATACACTGCCCCATACTGTCAGCATACACTGCCCCATACTGTCAGCATACACTGCCCCATACTGTCAGCATACACTGCCCCATACTGTCAGCATACACTGCCCCATACTGTCAGCATACACTGCCCCATACTGTCAGCATACACTGCCCCATACTGTCAGCGTACACTGCCCCATACTGTCAGCGTACACTGCCCCATACTGTCAGCATACACTGCCCCATACTGTCAGCATACACTGCCCCATACTGTCAGCGTACACTGCCCCATACTGTCAGCATACACTGCCCCATACTGTCAGCATACACTGCCCCATACTGTCAGCATACACTGCCCCATACTGTCAGCGTACACTGCCCCATACTGTCAGCATACACTGCCCCATACTGTCAGCATACACTGCCCCATACTGTCAGCATACACTGCCCCATACTGTCAGCAGTACACTGCCCCATACTGTCAGCGTACACTGCCCCATACTGTCAGCATACACTGCCCCATACTGTCAGCATACACTGCCCCATACTGTCAGCGTACACTGCCCCATACTGTCAGCATACACTGCCCCATACTGTCAGCATACACTGCCCCATACTGTCACCGTACACTGCCCCATACTGTCAGCGTACACTGCCCCATACTGTCAGCATACACTGCCCCATACTGTCAGCATACACTGCCCCATACTGTCACCGTACACTGCCCCATACTGTCAGCGTACACTGCCCCATACTGTCACCGTACACTGCCCCATACTGTCAGCGTACACTGCCCCATACTGTCAGCGTACACTGCCCCATACTGTCACCGTACACTGCCCCATACTGTCAGCATACACTGCCCCATACTGTCAGCATACACTGCCCCATACTGTCACCGTACACTGCCCCATACTGTCACCGTACACTGCCCCATACTGTCACCGTACACTGCCCCATACTGTCACCGTACACTGCCCCATACTGTCAGCATACACTGCCCCATACTGTCAGCGTACACTGCCCCATACTGTCAGCATACACTGCCCCATACTGTCACCGTACACTGCCCCATACTGTCACCGTACACTGCCCCATACTGTCAGCATACACTGCCCCATACTGTCAGCATACACTGCCCCATACTGTCACCGTACACTGCCCCATACTGTCACCGTACACTGCCCCATACTGTCTACTGCCCATACTGTCAGCATACACTGCCCCATACTGTCAGCATACACTGCCCCATACTGTCAGCATACACTGCCCCATACTGTCACCGTACACTGCCCCATACTGTCACCGTACACTGCCCCATACTGTCAGCATACACTGCCCCATACTGTCAGCATACACTGCCCCATACTGTCAGCGTACACTGCCCCATACTGTCAGCGTACACTGCCCCATACTGTCAGCATACACTGCCCCATACTGTCAGCATACACTGCCCCATACTGTCAGCATACACTGCCCCATACTGTCAGCATACACTGCCCCATACTGTCAGCATACACTGCCCCATACTGTCAGCATACACTGCCCCATACTGTCACCGTACACTGCCCCATGCTGTCACCGTACACTGCCCCATACCGTCAGCATACACTGCCCCATACTGTCAGCATACACTGCCCCATACTGTCACCGTACACTGCCCCATACTGTCAGCATACACTGCCCCATACTGTCAGCATACACTGCCCCATACTGTCAGCATACACTGCCCCATACTGTCAGCATACACTGCCCAATACTGTCAGCATACACTGCCCCATACTGTCACCGTACACTGCCCCATACTGTCAGCATACACTGCCCCATACTGTCAGCATACACTGCCCCATACTGTCACCGTACACTGCCCCATACTGTCAGCATACACTGCCCCATACTGTCAGCATACACTGCCCATACTGTCACCGTACACTGCCCCATACTGTCACCGTACACTGCCCCATACTGTCACCGTACACTGCCCCATACTGTCAGCCGTACACTGCCCCATACTGTCAGCATGCCCCATACTGCACCGTACACTGCCCCATACTGTCAGCATAACGCTGCCCCATAAACTGTCAGCATACACTACTGCCCCATACTGTCCAGCATACACTGCCCCATACTGTCAGCATACACGGCCACCATACTGTCAGCATACACTGCCCCATACTGTCAAACCGTACACTGGCACCCATACTGTCAGCATACACTGCCCCATACTGTCAGTACACTGTCCCCATACTGTCAGCGTACACTGTGCCCCATACTGTCAGCATACACTGCCCCATACTGTCAGCATACACTGCCGCCATACTGTCACCCGTACACTGCCCCATACGGTCAGCATACACTGCCCCATAACTGGTCAGCATACCTGGCCGCCCATACTGTCAGCGTACACTGCCCCATACTGTCAGCATACACTGCCCCATACTGTCAGCGTACACTGCCCCATACTGTCAGCATACACTGCCCCATACTGTCAGCATACACTGCCCCATACTGTCAGCATACACTGCCCCATACTGTCACCGTACACTGCCCCATACTGTCAGCATACACTGCCCCATACTGTCAGCATACACTGCCCCATACTGTCAGCGTACACTGCCCCATACTGTCAGCCGTACACTGCCCCATACTGTCAGCATACACTGCCCCATACTGTCAGCGTACACTGCCCCATACTGTCAGCAGTACACTGCCCCATACTGTCAGCATACACTGCCCCATACTGTCAGCATACACTGCCCCATACTGTCAGCATACACTGCCCCATACTGTCAGCATACACTGCCCATACTGTCAGCCGTACACTGCCCCATACTGTCAGCATACACTGCCCCATACTGTCAGCATACACTGCCCCATACTGTCAGCCGTACACTGCCCCATACTGTCACCGTACACTGCCCCATACTGTCAGCATACACTGCCCCATACTGTCAGCATACACTGCCCCATACTGTCACCGTACACTGCCCCATACTGTCAGCATACACTGCCCCATACTGTCAGCATACACTGCCCCATACTGTCACCGTACACTGCCCCATACTGTCAGCAGTACACTGCCCCATACTGTCAGCATACACTGCCCCATACTGTCAGCATACACTGCCCCATACTGTCAGCAGTACACTGCCCCATACTGTCAGCATACACTGCCCCATACTGTCAGCATACACTGCCCCATACTGTCACCGTACACTGCCCCATACTGTCAGCATACACTGCCCCATACTGTCAGCATACACTGCCCCATACTGTCAGCATACACTGCCCCATACTGTCAGCAGTACACTGCCCCATACTGTCAGCATACACTGCCCCATACTGTCACCGTACACTGCCCCATACTGTCACCGTACACTGCCCCATACTGTCAGCATACACTGCCCCATACTGTCAGCGTACACTGCCCCATACTGTCAGCATACACTGCCCCATACTGTCACCGTACACTGCCCCATACTGTCAGCATACACTGCCCCATACTGTCAGCATACACTGCCCCATACTGTCACCATACACTGCCCCATACTGTCAGCATACACTGCCCCATACTGTCACCGTACACTGCCCCATACTGTCAGCGTACACTGCCCCATACTGTCACCGTACACTGCCCCATACTGTCAGCATACACTGCCCCATACTGTCAGCGTACACTGCCCCATACTGTCACCGTACACTGCCCCATACTGTCAGCATACACTGCCCCATACTGTCAGCGTACACTGCCCCATACTGTCAGCATACACTGCCCCATACTGTCAGCATACACTGCCCCATACTGTCAGCATACACTGCCCCATACTGTCACCGTACACTGCCCCATACTGTCACCGTACACTGCCCCATACTGTCAGCATACACTGCCCCATACTGTCAGCATACACTGCCCCATACTGTCAGCATACACTGCCCCATACTGTCAGCGTACACTGCCCCATACTGTCACCGTACACTGCCCCATACTGTCAGCGTACACTGCCCCATACTGTCAGCATACACTGCCCCATACTGTCAGCATACACTGCCCCATACTGTCAGCATACACTGCCCCATACTGTCAGCATACACTGCCCCATACTGTCAGCATACACTGCCCCATACTGTCAGCATACACTGCCCCATACTGTCCCCGTACACTGCCCCATACTGTCACCGTACACTGCCCCATACTGTCAGCATACACTGCCCCATACTGTCAGCGTACACTGCCCCATACTGTCACCGTACACTGCCCCATACTGTCACCGTACACTGCCCCATACTGTCACCGTACACTGCCCCATACTGTCAGCATACACTGCCCCATACTGTCACCGTACACTGCCCCATACTGTTACCGTACACTGCCCCATACTGTCAGCATACACTGCCCCATACTGTCAGCATACACTGCCCCATACTGTCAGCATACACTGCCCCATACTGTCACCGTACACTGCCCCATACTGTCAGCATACACTGCCCCATACTGTCAGCATACACTGCCCCATACTGTCAGCATACACTGCCCCATACTGTCAGCATACACTGCCCCATACTGTCAGCATACACTGCCCCATACTGTCAGCATACACTGCCCCATACTGTCAGCATACACTGCCCCATACTGTCACCGTACACTGCCCCATACTGTCACCGTACACTGCCCCATACTGTCACCGTACACTGCCCCATACTGTCAGCATACACTGCCCCATACTGTCACCGTACACTGCCCCATACTGTCAGCGTACACTGCCCCATACTGTCAGCATACACTGCCCCATACTGTCACCGTACACTGCCCCATACTGTCAGCATACACTGCCCCATACTGTCAGCGTACACTGCCCCATACTGTCAGCGTACACTGCCCCATACTGTCACCGTACACTGCCCCATACTGTCAGCGTACACTGCCCCATACTGTCACCGTACACTGCCCCATACTGTCAGCATACACTGCCCCATACTGTCAGCGTACACTGCCCCATACTGTCAGCATACACTGCCCCATACTGTCAGCATACACTGCCCCATACTGTCAGCATACACTGCCCCATACTGTCAGCATACACTGCCCCATACTGTCAGCATACACTGCCCCATACTGTCAGCGTACACTGCCCCATACTGTCAGCCGTACACTGCCCCATACTGTCACCGTACACTGCCCCATACTGTCACCGTACACTGCCCCATACTGTCAGCATACACTGCCCCATACTGTCACCGTACACTGCCCCATACTGTCAGCATACACTGCCCCATACTGTCAGCGTACACTGCCCCATACTGTCACCGTACACTGCCCCATACTGTCAGCGTACACTGCCCCATACTGTCAGCATACACTGCCCCATACTGTCAGCATACACTGCCCCATACTGTCAGCATACACTGCCCCATACTGTCACCGTACACTGCCCCATACTGTCAGCATACACTGCCCCATACTGTCAGCATACACTGCCCCATACTGTCAGCATACACTGCCCCATACTGTCACCGTACACTGCCCCATACTGTCAGCATACACTGCCCCATACTGTCAGCATACACTGCCCCATACTGTCAGCATACACTGCCCCATACTGTCAGCATACACTGCCCCATACTGTCACCGTACACTGCCCCATACTGTCAGCATACACTGCCCCATACTGTCACCGTACACTGCCCCATACTGTCAGCATACACTGCCCCATACTGTCAGCATACACTGCCCCATACTGTCAGCGTACACTGCCCCATACTGTCAGCATACACTGCCCCATACTGTCAGCATACACTGCCCCATACTGTCAGCATACACTGCCCCATACTGTCACCGTACACTGCCCCATACTGTCAGCATACACTGCCCCATACTGTCACCGTACACTGCCCCATACTGTCACCGTACACTGCCCCATACTGTCAGCGTACACTGCCTCATACTGTCACCGTACACTGCCCCATACTGTCACCGTACACTGCCCATACTGTCAGCATTCACTGCCCCATACTGTCAGCATACACTGCCCGATACTGTCACCGTACACTGCCCCATACTGTCAGCCGTACACTGCCCCATACTGTCACCGTACACTGCCCCATACTGTCACCGTACACTGCCCCATACTGTCAGCATACACTGCCCCATACTGTCAGCATACACTGCCCCATACTGTCAGCATACACTGCCCCATACTGTCACCGTACACTGCCCCATACTGTCAGCATACACTGCCCCATACTGTCAGCATACACTGCCCCATACTGTCAGCATACACTGCCCCATACTGTCAGCATACACTGCCCCATACTGTCACCGTACACTGCCCCATACTGTCAGCATACACTGCCCCATACTGTCACCGTACACTGCCCCATACTGTCAGCATACACTGCCCCATACTGTCACCGTACACTGCCCCATACTGTCAGCGTACACTGCCCCATACTGTCAGCATACACTGCCCCATACTGTCAGCATACACTGCCCCATACTGTCAGCATACACTGCCCCATACTGTCAGCATACACTGCCCCATACTGTCAGCATACACTGTCCCATACTGTCACCGTACACTGCCCCATACTGTCAGCATACACTGCCCCATACTGTCACCGTACACTGCCCCATACTGTCACCGTACACTGCCCCATACTGTCACCGTACACTGCCCCATACTGTCAGCATACACTGCCCCATACTGTCAGCATACACTGCCCCATACTGTCACCGTACACTGCCCCATACTGTCAGCATACACTGCCCCATACTGTCAGCATACACTGCCCCATACTGTCACCGTACACTGCCCCATACTGTCACCGTACACTGCCCCATACTGTCAGCATACACTGCCCCATACTGTCAGCATACACTGCCCGATACTGTCAGCGTACACTGCCCCATACTGTCAGCATACACTGCCCCATACTGTCAGCATACACTGCCCCATACTGTCACCGTACACTGCCCCATACTGTCAGCATACACTGCCCCATACTGTCAGCATACACTGCCCCATACTGTCAGCATACACTGCCCCATACTGTCAGCGTACACTGCCCCATACTGTCAGCATACACTGCCCCATACTGTCACCGTACACTGCCCCATACTGTCACCGTACACTGCCCCATACTGTCAGCATACACTGCCCCATACTGTCAGCGTACACTGCCCCATACTGTCAGCATACACTGCCCCATACTGTCACCGTACACTGCCCCATACTGTCAGCATACACTGCCCCATACTGTCAGCATACACTGCCCCATACTGTCACCATACACTGCCCCATACTGTCAGCATACACTGCCCCATACTGTCACCGTACACTGCCCCATACTGTCAGCGTACACTGCCCCATACTGTCACCGTACACTGCCCCATACTGTCAGCATACACTGCCCCATACTGTCAGCGTACACTGCCCCATACTGTCACCGTACACTGCCCCATACTGTCAGCATACACTGCCCCATACTGTCAGCGTACACTGCCCCATACTGTCAGCATACACTGCCCCATACTGTCAGCATACACTGCCCCATACTGTCAGCATACACTGCCCCATACTGTCACCGTACACTGCCCCATACTGTCACCGTACACTGCCCCATACTGTCAGCATACACTGCCCCATACTGTCAGCATACACTGCCCCATACTGTCAGCATACACTGCCCCATACTGTCAGCGTACACTGCCCCATACTGTCACCGTACACTGCCCCATACTGTCAGCGTACACTGCCCCATACTGTCAGCATACACTGCCCCATACTGTCAGCATACACTGCCCCATACTGTCAGCATACACTGCCCCATACTGTCAGCATACACTGCCCCATACTGTCAGCATACACTGCCCCATACTGTCAGCATACACTGCCCCATACTGTCCCCGTACACTGCCCCATACTGTCACCGTACACTGCCCCATACTGTCAGCATACACTGCCCCATACTGTCAGCGTACACTGCCCCATACTGTCACCGTACACTGCCCCATACTGTCACCGTACACTGCCCCATACTGTCACCGTACACTGCCCCATACTGTCAGCATACACTGCCCCATACTGTCAGCATACACTGCCCCATACTGTCACCGTACACTGCCCCATACTGTCAGCATACACTGCCCCATACTGTCAGCATACACTGCCCCATACTGTCAGCATACACTGCCCCATACTGTCAGCATACACTGCCCCATACTGTCAGCATACACTGCCCCATACTGTCAGCATACACTGCCCCATACTGTCAGCATACACTGCCCCATACTGTCACCGTACACTGCCCCATACTGTCACCGTACACTGCCCCATACTGTCACCGTACACTGCCCCATACTGTCAGCATACACTGCCCCATACTGTCACCGTACACTGCCCCATACTGTCACCGTACCCTGCCCCATACTGTCAGCATACACTGCCCGATACTGTCACCGTACACTGCCCCATACTGTCAGCATACACTGCCCCATACTGTCAGCGTACACTGCCCCATACTGTCAGCGTACACTGCCCCATACTGTCACCGTACACTGCCCCATACTGTCAGCGTACACTGCCCCATACTGTCACCGTACACTGCCCCGATACTGTCAGCATACACTGCCCCATACTGTCAGCATACACTGCCCCATACTGTCAGCATACACTGCCCCATACTGTCAGCATACACTGCCCCATACTGTCAGCGTACACTGCCCCATACTGTCACCGTACACTGCCCCATACTGTCAGCGTACACTGCCCCATACTGTCACCGTACACTGCCCCATACTGTCAGCATACACTGCCCCATACTGTCAGCATACACTGCCCCATACTGTCACCGTACACTGCCCCATACTGTCACCGTACACTGCCCCATACTGTCACCGTACACTGCCCCATACTGTCAGCATACACTGCCCCATACTGTCACCGTACACTGCCCCATACTGTCAGCATACACTGCCCCATACTGTCAGCATACACTGCCCAATACTGTCAGCATACACTGCCCCATACTGTCAGCATACACTGCCCCATACTGTCACCGTACACTGCCCCATACTGTCAGCATACACTGCCCCATACTGTCAGCATACACTGCCCCATACTGTCAGCATACACTGCCCCATACTGTCAGCATACACTGCCCCATACTGTCACCGTACACTGCCCCATACTGTCAGCATACACTGCCCCATACTGTCAGCATACACTGCCCCATACTGTCACCGTACACTGCCCCATACTGTCAGCATACACTGCCCCATACTGTCAGCATACACTGCCCCATACTGTCAGCATACACTGCCCCATACTGTCAGCATACACTGCCCCATACTGTCACCGTACACTGCCCCATACTGTCAGCATACACTGCCCCATACTGTCACCGTACACTGCCCCATACTGTCAGCATACACTGCCCCATACTGTCAGCATACACTGCCCCATACTGTCACCGTACACTGCCCCATACTGTCAGCATACACTGCCCCATACTGTCAGCATACACTGCCCCATACTGTCAGCATACACTGCCCCATACTGCCACCGTACACTGCCCCATACTGTCAGCATACACTGCCCCATACTGTCACCGTACACTGCCCCATACTGTCACCGTACACTGCCCCATACTGTCAGCGTACACTGCCTCATACTGTCACCGTACACTGCCCCATACTGTCACCGTACACTGCCTCATACTGTCAGCATTCACTGCCCCATACTGTCAGCATACACTGCCCGATACTGTCACCGTACACTGCCCCATACTGTCACCGTACACTGCCCCATACTGTCACCGTACACTGCCCCATACTGTCACCGTACACTGCCCCATACTGTCAGCATACACTGCCCCATACTGTCAGCATACACTGCCCCATACTGTCAGCATACACTGCCCCATACTGTCACCGTACACTGCCCCATACTGTCAGCATACACTGCCCCATACTGTCAGCATACACTGCCCCATACTGTCAGCATACACTGCCCCATACTGTCAGCATACACTGCCTCATACTGTCACCGTACACTGCCCCATACTGTCAGCATACACTGCCCCATACTGTCACCGTACACTGCCCCATACTGTCAGCATACACTGCCCCATACTGTCACCGTACACTGCCCCATACTGTCACCGTACACTGCCCCATACTGTCAGCATACACTGCCCCATACTGTCACCGTACACTGCCCCATACTGTCAGCATACACTGCCCCATACTGTCACCGTACACTGCCCCATACTGTCAGCATACACTGCCCCATACTGTCAGCATACACTGCCCCATACTGTCAGCATACACTGCCCCATACTGTCACCGTACACTGCCCCATACTGTCACCGTACACTGCCCGATACTGTCACCGTACACTGCCCCATACTGTCAGCATACACTGCCCCATACTGTCACCGTACACTGCCCCATACTGTCACCGTACACTGCCCCATACTGTCACCGTACACTGCCCCATACTGTCACCGTACACTGCCCCATACTGTCAGCATACACTGCCCCATACTGTCAGCATACACTGCCCCATACTGTCAGCATACACTGCCCCATACTGTCAGCATACACTGCCCCATACTGTCAGCGTACACTGCCCCATACTGTCAGCATACACTGCCCCATACTGTCAGCATACACTGCCCCATACTGTCAGCATACACTGCCCCATACTGTCAGCATACACTGCCCCATACTGTCAGCGTACACTGCCCCATACTGTCAGCATACACTGCCCCATACTGTCACCGTACACTGCCCCATACTGTCAGCATACACTGCCCCATACTGTCACCGTACACTGCCCCATACTGTCAGCATACACTGCCCCATACTGTCAGCATACACTGCCCCATACTGTCACCGTACACTGCCCCATACTGTCAGCATACACTGCCCCATACTGTCAGCATACACTGCCCCATACTGTCACCGTACACTGCCCCATACTGTCAGCATACACTGCCCCATACTGTCAGCATACACTGCCCCATACTGTCACCGTACACTGCCCCATACTGTCACCGTACACTGCCCCATACTGTCACCGTACACTGCCCCATACTGTCACCGTACACTGCCCCATACTGTCAGCATACACTGCCCCATACTGTCAGCATACACTGCCCCATACTGTCAGCATACACTGCCCCATACTGTCAGCATACACTGCCCCATACTGTCAGCGTACACTGCCCCATACTGTCACCGTACACTGCCCCATACTGTCAGCATACACTGCCCCATACTGTCAGCATACACTGCCCCATACTGTCACCGTACACTGCCCCATACTGTCAGCATACACTGCCCCATACTGTCACCGTACACTGCCCCATACTGTCAGCATACACTGCCCCATACTGTCAGCGTACACTGCCCCATACTGTCAGCGTACACTGCCCCATACTGTCAGCATACACTACCCCATACTGTCAGCATACACTGCCCCATACTGTCACCGTACACTGCCCCATACTGTCAGCATACACTGTCCAATACTGTCACCGTACACTGCCTCATACTGTCACCGTACACTGCCCCATACTGTCAGCATACACTGCCCCATACTGTCACCGTACACTGCCCCATACTGTCAGCGTACACTGCCCCATACTGTTACCGTACACTGCCCCATACTGTCACCGTACACTGCCCCATACTGTCAGCATACACTGCCCCATACTGTCAGCATACACTGCCCCATACTGTCAGCATACACTGCCCCATACTGTCAGCATACACTGCCCCATACTGTCAGCATACACTGCCCCATACTGTCACCGTACACTGCCCCATACTGTCAGCATACACTGCCCCATACTGTCAGCATACACTGCCCCATACTGTCAGCATACACTGCCCCATACTGTCAGCATACACTGCCCCATACTGTCAGCATACACTGCCCCATACTGTCACCGTACACTGCCCCATACTGTCAGCATACACTGCCCCATACTGTCAGCGTACACTGCCCCATACTGTCAGCATACACTGCCCCATACTGTCAGCATACACTGCCCCATACTGTCAGCATACACTGCCCCATACTGTCAGCATACACTGCCCCATACTGTCACCGTACACTGCCCAGCCACATTTTTGAAAACCAGTAGTGATTTGCCCCGCCATGCTGCCGTACGGCAGAAAACCGTCTAATTATATCAAAATACATGCATATTTATGGTAAGCAAGTCCACGCCCTTTCTGGGATCTGCCCTGACCCGAGGCTTAGTGGCCATAACGGCAATTGTTCGCTCGGCAAACAGACACAAAAAATTATGCCCCATATTTTTATTTCACATTACAGGTATTGTCGGGGCCCATAGCATTTGCAATATCCAGTGTCCTCAGCCATTCTATCATATCGAGTGGGGTGAACTGAATTAGCTGAAGACTGACATCCTGTTATGCGGGGATCTTAGGAGGAGAGCGAGATAGATCTTCTACTCACTCCTGGCTGAAGGTGGCTGTAAACTTCAGTATTGCCGGCTCAACCCCCACACATACTCTTTTGCACCATCAAGAATGCAAGCAATGGTAATATTGTCAAATAATTGAAAATCTAACATTTATTATTTCAAAGTTTCTGAGTTCTGAAATTAAGATATCCTGGGAGATTTGATGGTTATTACAAGCTTACAGTTTCCTCCTGGAAAGCGATGGCTGACCAATTGCAGCTGTTATCAAACTATCCAAACACTGATAAGAAGCATAATAAATTAGTGATGATTACCTAATGAATTCCAGTTTAGTCTTCTATAACCTGACCGAATAACTCGGTGAAGCTCACGGATATGTTCTGTCATCAGTTTAGTCTCTGCTGAACTTAGGGAATTCATCAGTTTTCCATATCGATGGAGCATGTTCTTTAGTCCAGTGGTGTACCTAAAGACCCAAGTAGTAAAATACACCGTACATTATTCCAGTACCACAGAGAGTGAATGACACGCTATACTCAACATTACCTAGCTTCCCCCAAATCCTCCAAACTAGCATCAAATAGGTCCAGTTGGTATCACTGTTGTCTCAAGTCAATAGCTGTGTGTTCAATCCCTAATCCAGAGATTTGAGCACAAATCTAGAGAAAGAATTCAGTGTAGTATTGAGAGAATGTTGCGCTATTAGGGGTACAGTTTGCAATGTCAGGGCATGATCCAAGGCAATATTTCAAAGTTGTGCCTTGGCTGCTATTTAGCCCTCAATCGTTTGGGGTGATTGTGACTACATTTAAAGCAGTACTTGGTTGTAAAGCAATTTAGACTGCTTTGAAGCTGTACATAAATGCATTTTCATGCATGCATGAAACAAGACTGTTTCACACTGAAGTCAAACCACACCACACTGCATGTGGAAAGATGTCCCTTTCCCATTATATTGAAGAGTCCCTCATAATCAGTCAAAGAACCACTGACACACTGAGAATACATAGAGATTTCTGTGGATCAAACACAGGCCAAAGATATGTAGGTTAGGTGAATTGGCCGTGTTATATTGCCCCAAGGCTAGGTGGGATTACTGGGATAGGGCGGGGGACTGGGCCTAGATAAAGTGCTCTTTCACAGGGTTGGTGCAGACTCAATGGGCTGAATGGCCTTCTTCTGCACTGTAGAGATTTTATCATCCTATGATTTGTACTATCAAGCTTTCTTACACAAACATCATACCGGATAAACTTCTGTTCTTGTAGAGCGACATTCCTGGCTAGCTGTGGTATTTGAAATCCTAATTGCTCCATATACTTGGATTCCATTATAATCTCTTGCAGTTCTGGAGCAAAGTTCACGTCATATGTGGAATTAGCATCATACCAGTCCTCGTGTGCAGTCAAATTCTATGTTAGAAAAGCAAAATTCAGTGAAAAACAGCTGACTGAAAGATGGAGAATAGAAGAGTGATACTTTACAATGTTATTTTATGCATGTGAATAATTTATTGATGTAAATTATATGGCCGCTATAACATGGCTTTCTTTTTGATGATTTGCGTTTTGCAGAACAGCAAAACTGGATTGAATATCGTTACATCGAGACAACACAGAAAAACATCATTCAGCCCAAATATTCATTGAAATGTTTATGCTTCATGTGAGTCTCCTCCCAACCCTCTTCATCTCATGTTGTCGGCATAACCTTCTATTCCTTTCTCCCTCGTGTGTTTATCTAACTTCCCATTAAATACCCCTAAGCTATTTACCTCAACCTCTTCATGTAGGAGTATGTTCCGCTGTCTTATCACTGCGTGGGTAAAGACATTTCTCCTGAATTCCCCATTGCATTTATCAATAACTGTCTTACATTGAAGCAGAAACCCTTCTCTGCATCCATCCCATCATGGGTCCACTATCTTAATGACCTCAAGGTAGAAGATCTTACTCAGGGAGTATTTGAAGTATTTACAAATGACTATATCATTCGGAACAAAATTAATTCCACATTTATGACAAACAAACTGCCTATTGTGACATTTCTCTATCTGATGCTAAATTAAGCTGAGCAGGAATTATTAAACATTCTTTCACAGGACCTGGGTGTTGCTGGCTGGGCCAGAATGTATTGCCCTTCCAAAGTGCCCTTGAATTGGGTGGCCATGACATTGCTGTGTGTTTGTGGTCACATGTAGGCCAGACCAGGTAAGTGCAGTATGTTTCCTTCCCCAAGTGAAGGATATTAGTGAACCAGGTAGGTTTTCACAACAACGATTTCACAGTCATTGTTATAACCTGCCTGGATCCTATTCACTGGGGGCAATTGGTCACCCCATGGTACTTGGGGAATATGAGCTCCCCCAATGAGAGGCTGAGGGGCATTCAATAGCAGTGTAGCTGTATAAATACATTGGCCAGAGTGGTAACCAGTAGTGAACTACTGGCCCTGGTGTACATATTCTTGTAAATCAAGTTACTTTATGTTTGACTCTACAAACTCAAGTTGGATTCTTTGTGACCCTCACAAAAGTCATCATTAGACTTTTTAATTCCAGATTTTTATTGAATTCAAAGTTGCCATGGTGGGATTGGAACCCAGGTCTCTAGATTTCTAGGGCAGTGACAAACACCACCATGCCTCTGCCTCCTCACTCATCAATTGTATAAATCGGTGCTGGATGGCATTTTCCCGAGAATCACCAGTCCCCAACCTGTATCTTTTTTCTGTTCTAATAATACATCTTAACTGTAACCTCAGAGGATTAACCCACAGAGTGACAGTCCCATTGCCCAAAAAGCGCAGATCTATCTTAGTGCAAAGCTGTCAGTTCAGTGCTCAGCTTTCACTAAGAGTTGGATTCTATAGGAATTTAAAACCACTGTACTCATCTCTAAAGAAAAGGGAGGAATGATGTGGAACTACCTGGTCCACGTGAACAAAAGAAGTTAACAACATTGTGTTAACTCACTGTACTCCATTTCCGCAATCAGTTTTTAAAATGAAAAGGACATGTATTGTACATTTACTTATTTCAACTATTAATCGTGATAAAAATGAGGCAAATAAAGTTCTATGCTTACTGATTCAAAAATAGCTGAACTTCCCAAACTAGTGGCAGATACACTCATCTTTTTCAGTAGGCTTTGTTTTAACAGAAGGTGCAATTTTATATTAGTCTCGCTTTGCCAGTGATCATACAGCTTATCTTCATATACTCTCATCCTTCTTCCCACTTCAAGATATTTTGCTTTCGTCTGTGGAGCAACAAAAGTCATTGTCAGATATCGGCTGTTTTACAAATACACAGATTTCAGATAGAAACGATAAACAAGACTGCGAGTGAGAGGATCCAGAGGGCAGGACTACAGCAACCTCGGCCTTTGCAATTGTCCAACAGCTCTTTCCCAGGGTGGAATAGTCAATTACTAGGGGGCATAGGTTTAAGGTACGAGGGGCAAAGTTTAGAGGAGATGTGCGAGGGAAGTTTTTGTACACAGAGGGTAGTGGATGCCTGGAACCCGCTGCCGGAGGAGGTGGTGGAAGCAGGGACATTTAAGGGGCATCTTGACAAATACATGAATAGGATGGGAATAGAGGGATACGGACCCCGGAAGTTTAAAAGGTTTTAGGTTAGACGGGCAGCATGGTCGGCACAGGCTTGGAGGGCCGAAGGGCCTGTTCCTGTGCTGTACTTTTCTTTCTTCTTTGTTCTCTTAGCGTGTTTACATGAGAATGGAGACTGCAGGGTGGATGTGTTGACTGACCATGGCACCGTGGTACAGGAAGCCATTAAAGTGGGGGGAGCGATAAGGAGTGTAGTGGTAGTAGGGACAGTATAGTGAAGGAGATCGACAGTGTTCTCTGTGATGTACCGTCAATTACCACGAGACGAGAATGGTGGAACAATCGAGGCTTTATTGCACAAGATGTTGTGCCTCCTGTAGCTGGAACCAGAATGGGAGCAGCGCAGGAGAGCATACACTTTTATACACCCCCTGCTGGGAGGAGCCAGCAGGCTGGGATTTACTGTGGTACCTGTAGTACAGTGGCAGTACCGTAATACATGCAATATGTTACTAGTGGCGTTTACCACATTCACCCCGTGTTTAAAAAAAGAGTCCGGCGGGGATAAAGAAAAACATTACAGATTGAGTCTGTCGGGGCTCTGACTCTCTGCTGCGATCGCCTCAGTCCTGGTGGTGATGTGGGCGCCGACGTGGTCACCTGGGACTCCGGGACGGTGTTGTCCTCTTCTTCGTTACCCCTTAGTGGTAATTGACGGTACATCAATTTATTGCACAAGATGTTGTGCCTCCTGCAGCTGGAACCACTGTGGTACTACAGGTACGGGGTAGTTCCCTGCCTGCTGGCTCCACTCAGTAGGCGGAGTATAAATATGTGTGCTCCTTGTACAGCAGCCATTTCACCAGCTGCTGTAGGAAGCCACACATCTTAGTGTATTAAAGCCTCGATTGTATCCAACTCTCGTTTTTGTGCAATTGATCGTGCATCAGCCCTCCCCCTTCAGGATGCCCGCTACCCGTTCTGAGACATCCTGGACCCTGGCACCAGGGAGGCAACAGACCATCCTGGAGTCTCTTTCACGTCCACAGAAGCGCCTATCTGTGCCCCTGACTATAGAGTCCCCTATGACGATTGCTCTTCTGAGCTTTGACCCTCCCTACTGAACATCAGAGCCAGCCGTGGTGCCACTGTTCTGGCTGCTGCTGTTTTCCCCTGATAGGCTATTCCCCCCCCGACAGTATCCAAAAGGGTATGCCTGTTCGAGAGGGGGACAACCACAGGGGATTCCTGCACTGACTGCCTGCCCCTTCTGGTGGTCACCCATTTCTCTGTCTGCACCTTGGGTGTGACCACATTTATATAACTGCTATCTATGACGCTTTCCGCCACCTGCGATGCTCCTAAGTGCATCCAATTGCTGCTCCAACCGAACCATGCGGTCTGTGAGGAGCTCCAGTTGGGAGCACTTTCTGCAGATGAAGCCATCCGGGAAGCTGGAAGCCTCCTGGACCTGCCACATCTCACAGTCAGAGCACTGCACCCCTCTAATTGACATTGCGTCAATTAATTAGTAATTAGTAAAGAGGACTTTGCAGGGCCGGAAAGGCTTCCTTTCCAATTCATTTCCGGTGCAATGATCTACGGTGGGTAGCCATCATCATTTCAAAATTAAATTTTAAAACTCTGCTTGATTACACCGTGAGGTGATTTTGCTAATTTGTGAGCATAAACCTGGGGGAAAATGAACACATTTTGAAACGGTTCAATTGGGTCCACGTGCACCAATATCACCAATCGTATCAGAAGTGCAAAGTTTAACCCTGCTTCCCACCTGCCTCGGCACTCGTGTATGTTACAGTCAATACTGACATCCTTCACCTTGCTGATCACACAAATGCTCCGTTAAACCTTCTTTCTTAAAGTTTACATCTCCTTGTATTCCAGGTCTGTTTGAGCGACATAAGCTGCTTTTCTCATTCAACATGACAATAAAGATTGAGCAGGCAGAACAGCACATTCCTCAGGACGAACTGGAATTTTTTTTGAAAGGTACATTTCCAAATATAAAAAGACACAAACCTGGGTGTCAATTATATACCATAATAACCCAGCACATCCACATTATTCAATAGCACAGATTACACTCAGCACTGACCCTCTGACAGTGTGGCACTCCCTCAGTACTGACCCTCTGACAGTGCGGCGCTCCCTCAGTACTGACCCTCTGACAGTGCGGCACTCCCTCAGTACTGACCCTCTGACAGTGCGGCACTCCCTCAGTTTTCCCCTGATAGGCTATTCCCCCCCCGACAGTATCCAAAAGGGTATGCCTGTTCGAGAGGGGGACAACCACAGGGGATTCCTGCACTGACTGCCTGCCCCTTCTGGTGGTCACCCATTTCTCTGCCTGCACCTTGGGTGTGACCACATTTATATAACTGCTATCTATGATGCTTTCCGCCACCTGCGTGCTCCTAAGTGCATCCAATTGCTGCTCCAACCGAACCATGCGGTCTGTGAGGAGCCCCAGTTGGGGGCACTTTCTGCAGATGAAGCCATCTGGGACGGTGGAAGCCTCCTGGACCTGCCACATCTCACAGTCAGAGTACTGCACCCCTCTAATTGACATTGCGTCAATTAATTAGTAAATTAAATTTTAAAATAATTTTTTGTTTAATGTTACTGTTAACTATGTTTCCTAGCACTAGATTTCTACTATAAATGTGAAAGCTAAATACAGTACTCTCCGATCTCTGGCTTAGATACCCCTCTGAATTATAATTAACTAATTAATTAGAACAAAGAAGAAAGAAAAGTGCACCACAGGAACAGGCCCTTCGGCCCTCCAAGCCTGTGCCGACCATGCTGCCCGTCTAAACTACAATCTTCAACACTTCCGGGGTCCGTATCCCTCTATTCCCATCCTATTCATGTATTTGTCAAGATGCCCCTTAAATGTCACTATCGTAACTACTTCCACCACCTCCTCCGGCAGCGAGTTCCAGGCACCCACTACCCTCTGTGTAAAAGACTTGCCTCGAACATCTCCTCTAAACCTTGCCCCTCCCACCTTAAACCTATGCCCCCTAATAATTGACTATTCCACCCTGGGAAAAAGCTGTTGGACAATTGCAAAGGCCGAGGCTGCTGTAGTCCTGCCCAGTAATTGACCCCTCTACCCTGGAAAAAAGTCTCAGACTATCCACTCTGTCTATGCCCCTCATAATTTTGTAGACCTTTATCAGGTCGCCCCTCAACCTCCATCGCTCCAGTGAGAACAAACCGAGTTTATTCAACCACTCCTTATAACTAATGCCCCCCATAGCAGGCAACATCCTGGTAAATCTCTTCTGCACCCTCTCTAAAGCCTCCACATCCTTCTGGTAGTGTGGCGACCAGAATTGAACACTATACTCCAAGTGTGGCCTAACTAAGGTTCTATACAGCAATTAATTACGTTTAATTAGTTTAGCAATGTTTTATTTTTAAACTTAGTGTAGATTCCCTATCAGCCAATCAGGTCACAGCTTTCCTGTGACGCACTTTTCAGTCGCGCGCACCCCCCCCCCCCCCCCCCCCCAGTCGGATCACTCAGAATAGCTGAATATCCCCGGCTCTGTCTCTCTCTCTCCTCCACTATCGGAAATGAAGGCCGCTGGAACCTGGGGGTAAGTTTTTATATCACTTACCTGTTCTCAAGCTGCTCCCCGGCGCTCCCTCTCTCTCTCTCGCTTCCGAAATGAAGGCCGCTGGGACCTGGGGGTAAGATTTTATATCACCTACCTTCCCAGGGTGCTCCCTGGTTTTCCCTCTGGTTCCCAGAATGCACTCTGGATCTCTCCCTGCTGATTACCAGTTACAAAGCCAAACGAAGGAAACAAAACAAAAAGGGAAACAGCACCTCCTCCCACTCCGCGCCGAATTACCACACTGCCCAAATGACCAAGTTTCAATTCCCACTCTGGCTGTGTCTCCTTCACCTGCGCAAAGCTTTTACTGTCACAATTATTTAACAGTGCAGCAGATAAAGAATTTCCATATCTGGGTGCATTCTGTACACCTGACCCAATTACATCTGCACCCTGCTAATGTTGCTTATTTCACAGAAATAAATCTGTAGCAAAGATAATTTGAACAAATTATTGCAATCCAGTTGGTAACAGTGTTCGTCATTTATTGATGTGTCATAAACAATCAATTTTTCAATGTCCAAGTCTAAAGAGAGAAAATGAACTTACTATTTTCCCCTGATCACTAGCCAACATCTCAGGCATTTCCTGAAAGTGAACAATGGTGTGCTTAATGCGGTGAAAGAGAGAGCGTTCCCAGTTGATGGCCCCAGCAACAGGAGGCTGATTCTTGGTCACCGGAGGATTATTAGCACCATTAGTGAACAGGCTGTTTATGATATCAACCTGTAAAAACAAGCACCGCATTAGAACTTGTATTTATGTAGTACCCTTTACATTGTAAAAAGCTCCAAGTTGCTTCAGGGCAGCGAAGCCCATTAATGTAAAGATAGATAGTTTTTTGAAGAATAAAGGGATTAAGGGTTATGGTGTTTGGGATGGAAAGTGGAGCTGAGTCCACAAAAGATCAGCCATGATCTAATTGAATGGCGGAGCAGGCTCGAGGGGCCAGATGGCCTACTCCTGCTCCTAGTTCTTATGTTCTTATGTAAGCAAACAAAATCCAACACTGTATAACATGAAGAGATATTAAGACAGGTGGCTAAACGTTTCAATATACAGAGACAGATTTTAGGGGGCATCTTAGGGAGGAAAGAGGGAAGAGAAATGGAGAGATTTAGGGTCCAGGCCATGCTGATTGATGCTGCAAGAGCTGCATGGAGGACTACATGGATCTTCATAGATTGTGGGAGGTTTGGGATAACAGGCTGGATTTTACTATTTGGATCAAGATTTTGGGGTCAAATTGGGATGACAACCCCACACTGTATGGGAACAGTCACCCAGCAGAGATTTTCGCTGAACTGGCCAATTACGGCAGAGAACAGGTTCACATCCAATAAAGGGTGGCAAGTGGGTTCTCAAAGGTGGAGTGCACATAGAAACATAAAAATAGGAGCAGGAGGAGGCCATTCGGCCCTTCGAGCCTGCTCCACCATTCATTATGATCATGGCTGACCATCCAACTCAGTAACCTGTTCCCTCTTTCCCCCCATATCCATTGATCCGTTTAGCCTCAAATGCCAAATCTAACATTTTCTTGGGAACATACAGGGTGGGATCCTCCGGTGGCTGACACCAAAAACGGGAAAGGTGATTGGGCGGAGAATTGGTCTTGATGCAGAAATTGTGACGGGCGCCCGGTTCGTAACATGTGGGGGCGGCGTCCGCAGTGCCATCCGGGGCTGCCATGTAGCCTGTTGGACCTGGTTGGACTCGGGGGTACGCACCGTGCTTTTCATCTCCTGCAGACAATGGATATTGGAATACACCCATAAATGTGAACGTGTTGGTGTGCGACCATCAGCTGCATGTCATGTCTGTTTGTGCCCAATACCCAGGCAGTGTGCACGACACCTTCATCCTGGCACACTCAACAGTTCTTGGCTTATCTTCAAGGCGCACCCCAGGCTGGGCAATTGTCTCCTGGACAACAGGGGTTAGCCACTGTGGTCATGGCTTATGACACCTATCTGGAGGCAGCAGACCGACGTGGAGACCCGCTACAACGACGCCCATGCAGCAACCAGCGCGTGATTGAGCAGTACTTCGGCATCCTGAAGATGCGGTTCAGATGCCTGGACCCCTCTGGAGGGGCCCTCCAGTATAGCGCTGGGAGGGTGGTGCATATCGTGGCGGCCTTCTGCATCCTCCACAATATCGCGCAGCAGAGGGGTGGCGTGCTGGAGGAGGATGAACAGCAGTCCTCGTGCAACGAGGAGGTTGTGGGGGAGGGCGAGGATGGCCAGGATATGGATCCTGGGAGGCACGGGAGGCCGCAGTACAACATGTGCACCACGGCCAATGCACACGAGGTGTTCTAATCGGCTCCAAGTTCTAAGTGGCACAGATACCAAATCCCACCTCCAGCCTCCCCCACCTTCAACCCCCTCCGTGATACCTACCTGCCTCACTATGGGGTGCAAGCCCGGGCTTGACAGCAACAGTGGGTCTGCCCCATGGGATTGGGGGCAATGACAACCCGCTCTGAGATTAGCTCTGATGTTCCGCACTGCTAGACAGCATCTGACTCCTGCCCACGGTCGCATTTTCATCGTTCACCTAGGTGAGCCCTGCATGCGAGTTTGCCATTCCATCACGTTTGGGCCCATCGAATCCCTGGGGTGGCAGAGGTGGGGATGATGGGGAATGGCCTCCTTCTGCACTGTAAATTCTATGTCTATGAGATCCCCTCTCACTCTTCCAAACTCCAACCAATATAACCATAACTGTCTCAATTGTTCTTCATGGGTCAGTCCCGCCATCCCTGATGTATTTTATATGTTGGATTAACACGGACTGCAACTCGATGCAGTATCACTTGAAAACAGGCTTCCAACACTGTAGATGGTTCAACACTGCTTTATTGAACTTGCCGAGTAATGTTCGCTGTGAGACGACACTCTATTAATCTAAGCTTGCTAACCTTGGTCTGGCTGGCCCAGACTTGCTCTGTGCCATGTGTAGTAGGTGCTGACTGTACATTGCACCCTGACCGTTGCTGTAGCTATCACCAGTACGAAGAGGCCGAGCCTTCCTGCCTCGTGTGTTGTATACAAGTAATGTACCCTGTAGTGTCCTGCTTGGTGATTGGTTGTTCTGTATTCTGTATGGTGATTGGTTCCTGTGTGTGTCCATCACTGCCTGTCTGTATCTCATTATGACCAGGAGTGCATATTATGACATCTTCCCTTTTTAAATAAATTTTGGATGCTTGTAGCTGTATGCTTATATTTACATGTGCGACTATGTGCAAAATGGTGAGTGAGTGAACATATATACATGGGAAGGTGTCTATTGTGCATATACAGAACAAGGTGAACAAAATTTACACAGTTAAAGTCTATAAGTCCAGTCTTTGTGGTGGGCGACAGATTCTTGTCGACCACCTCAGAGGTGGGGGGGGGAGACGCCAGTGTCTCGACAGGCGGGATTGCTGCCAGATTGGTGGGCTCGTGGTTTGAAATCTCCGGAGGCGGCGTCTCGACATACGGAGGGGTGTGGTCAGGTGGTGGAAGGCAGGCAACTTTGCGCAGTGTCCTTCTGTTGCGCCTGAGAATGGAGCCATCAGCCATGCAAACAGCGAAAGACCTGGGGGCAGCCTGTCGTACAGCAACAGCTGGGGCTGACCAACCTCCCTCAGGCAGCTTGATGCGAACAACATCTTCTGGAGCCAGCACAGGCAAATCAGTGGCAGGAGCATCATACGTGATCTTCTGCTGGTCCCTGAGTCACTGCACTTTTCTTAGCACTGAGAGATTATCAAGGTCTGGAACGCGGATGGCTGGAACAGTTGTCCGCAGGTTGCGATTCATTAGTTGAGCCGGAGACAGACCAGTCGACAGAGGGGTTTGTCCTGTATGCCAACAGTGCAAGGTTAAAATCAGATGCAGAGTCTGCAGCCTTGCAGAGCAGCTGCTTGACAATGCGGACCCCTTTTTCCACCTTCCCGTTTGACTGCGGGTAGTGGGGACTGGATGAGACATGTTTGAAGTGGTAGGATTATGCAAAGTTGGATCACTCTTGGCTGTGGAAACATGGACCATTGTCACACATCACTGTGAGTGGTATACCGTGCCTGGCAAACGTCTCTTGGCAGGCCTTGACGACTGATTTTGACGTGAGGCCCGACAGCTTCACAACTTCTGTGTAGCTCGAAAAGTAATCGATCAGAAGTACATAGTCACGCCCATTTGCGTGAAAGAGGTCTATTCCCATCTTAGACCACGGAGAGGCACGAGCTCATGTTGTTGGAGCGTCTCCTTGGGCTGAGATGGTTGCAATCTCTGGCATGTGGTGCGATTGAGGACCATGTTGGAGATATCCTGGCTGATCCCAGGCCAGTAAACTGCCTGTCGAGCTCTGCATCGCCATTTCTCGACTCCAAGGTGACCCTCATGGATCTGCTTGAGCACCATGGCCTGCATGCTGTGGGGGATAACAATTCGATTCAATTTCAGAATGATCCCTTCAACAACCGTCAAATCATCCTTGACATTATTAAAAATCTGGGGGCATTGCCCCTCGCGCCACCCATTTGGGAGGTGGTACATTACCCTTTGCAGCAGAGGGTCTTTGGCAGTTTCTGCTTGTATATGGATGACATGTTCATCAGTGGCTGGGAGGCTGCTGGCCCACATCTGCACCTGTGCCTCAATTTGGCGAAGTCTACATGTTCGCAGGGCGTGGTGATGGATCCGGATAGGGCATCCGTGATTATCAGCCCCTTTCCCGGTGTGTAGACGAGGTCGAAGTCATAGTGGCGGAGTGGCAGAAGAATGCGCTGCAGCCGGGGTGTCATGTCATTTAAATCCTTCTTGATTATGTGGACTAAGGGTCTATGGTCTGTTTCCACAGTGAACTTTGGCAGACCATATACGTAATCGTGGAATTTAACGATTCCTGTTAGGAGACCCAGGCACTCGTTTTCAATCTGTGTGCACCTTTTCTCGGTCGGAGTCATGGCCCTGGATGTGTATGCCACTGGAGCCCCAGGACGAGGTGTCACCTTTCTGGAGGAGCACCGCACCAATACCGTCCTGGCTTGGGTCTGTGGATATTTTTGTTTCCTTGGTTGGGTGAAAGAACGCCAGGACTGGGGCCATGGTGAGCTTTGCCTTGAGCTCCATCCACTCCGCTTGATGTGTTGGTGTCCACTGGAATACCGTGGCCTTTTTTACTAGATGCCGGAGGGCTGTGGTGTGGGATGCCATGTTAGGAATTAATTTTCCCAGAACATTCACCACCCCAGGAAGCCTTTATGTGCTGGGGTCTTCATGGCATTAATTGCCATTACTTTGTCGGAATCAGGTTGCACACCCTGCTGGGAAATTTGGTCACCCAGAAATTTGATTGATGACAGACCAAATGAGCATTTGGCCCTGTTTAGCTTGAGGCCATTCTCGTGGACCCTTTTAAAAACCTGTTTGAGCCGATCTATGTGCTCCTCGGGGGTCGTGGACCAGATTATCACGTCACCCACATAGATTCGCACACCCTCGATGCCCTCCATCATTTGCTCCATTATGCGGTGAAAGACTTCGGAGGTTGAAATGATACCGAGGGGCATGCGGTTGTAACAGTACCTACCGAACGGAGTGTTAAATGTGCAGAGCTTCCTGCTGGAATTGTACAGTTGTATCTGCCAGAAACCATGTGAGCGCCAGCTTGGTAAAGAATTTGGCGTGTGCCATCTCAGAGGTTAATTCTTCCCGCTTTGGGATCGGGTAGAGCTCTCTCATGATGTTGCGAATGAGATCTTTGGGATCGATACAGATTAGTATTTCGCCTGAGGGCTTCGTCACGCAGACTGTGGAGCTGACCCAGTCTGTTGGTTCTGTGACCCTTGAAATGATGCCCTGGCTTTGGAGCTCTTGCTGCTGTGCTTTCAAACGATCCTTTCGAGGAGCCGGCACCCGGCGTGGTGCATGAATGACTGGGGTGGCATCCGGCTTGAGTAGTATTTTGTAGCGATACGGGAGCGTGCCCATCCCATCGAACACATCGGGATATTGTGTGAGGATGTCGTCTATGTCAGCCTGTAGATTCACATGAGATGAGGCAGTCGGAGGTGCAGAGGACATGACATGGATTCGCTGTACCAGATTAAGGAGTTTACATGCACGGGTAACGAGCAGGGATGCCTTGTCAGGCCTGACAATCTTGAATCATAATGTCGCCGTGATTGCCTTGTGGGATACAACTAGATGACACGATCCACTAGCTATGGCATTGCCATTGTAATCAAGGAGCTGGCAGGCTGGCAGAAGAATTTTGGGTTGGTCTCGGATGCTGTCGAGGTCTGCCCGGGATATGAGGTTTGCAGATGCACCAGTGTCCAGTTTGAATTGGATTCTGCACTGATTCACTGTAACGACAGCGCGCCATTCGTCACCAGGATTCACACTTAGGATTGAGAGGCGCTTTGCATGAGTGGAGGAGACATTCTCATGTGTGGTGATAATGCCCACCTGATACAGAGACGCGAGGCAGTCATCATTTGGGTCCGTTGGGCTTTCGGGATCAGAATCATGCCTTTGAGGGGGCAGTTAAGAATCAACCACATCAGGGCAGCACAGTGGCAAAGTGGGATAGCCCTGCTGCCTCACGGCGCTGATGTCCCAGGTTCAATCCCGGTCTGGGTCACTGTCCGTGTGGAGTTTGCACATTCTCCCCATGTTTGCGTGGGTTTCACCCCCACAACCCAAAAATGTGCAGGCTAGGCGGATTGGCCACGCTAAATTGCCCTTAATTGGAAAAAATGAATTGGGTACTCTAAATTTTAAAAACAAGTCACATGTAGGCCAGACTGGGTAAGGACGGCAGATTTCCTTCCCTAAAGGACATTAGTGAACCAGATGGGTTTTTACACAATCGACAATGGTTTCATGGTCATCATTAGACTTTTAATTCCAGATTTTTATTGAATTCCAATTTCACCATCTGCAGTGGTGGGATTTGAAGCTGGGACCACACTCTGAGTCTCTGGTTTACTAACTCAGTGACAATACCACTACGCCACTGCCTCCCCGCACCTGACATACCAAATATCGCAACCTCTGGACTCAGGGCCACCCCCAACACCCAGAACCTTAGACATAACATCAGAGAACCACCGCCAGAAACCCCTCAGTTTTGAACATGCCCAAAACATGTGGACGTGATTCACGGGCCCGCCTCGCACACCGCCCACATCTTTCTTCCACCCCCGCAAAGATCCTGCTCATCCTCTCCACCATCATGTGGGCCCTATCCACCACCTTAAACTGGATGAGGCTTAACCTCGAACACGAGGAGGACGCGTTCCTCCACAAGGCCTCTACCCACGTCCCGGCCCGCATCTCCCCTCCAAGCTCCTGCTCCCATTTGCATTTAATCTCCTCCACCAGAGCGCCCTCCCTCCTCATCAATTCCTTTTAAATATCCGACACCCTCCCCTCCCCTATATCGTCCTCCAACACCAACTTGTCCTGCAACACCGGAGGCAGCAGCCCCGGGAATGACGGCACCTCTCTCCTCACCAAATCCCTCACCACTGTGCTCACGGAGTACCTGACCAGCGAGAACGAAAGACATGCCTGTTTTGTTACGCTCTTGACGTAGCATAAGCTGCTTCCTTGATGTGCACTCTAACAAAGGAAGGTTTAGACTTGGAGATAGCTTCAACACATTTATTAAACTGTTAACAATTCTCCTACTTGGATTCGACTCTCCTGTTAATCCTGTGATAGCTACTCAGACGATCTAACCAGTCTACTACAATCCACGTGGTGGGTGTGATGTGTTTCAATCAACCCTGTGTACTCACTAAGTGTCTCCACTGGAAAGAGGAAGATCATGTGTGCTGTGTCCTTTTATATGGGTTGGTGTAATGGCCTCCTGTGGTAGTGTCACCTCTGTGTGTACCGTGAATGCCCATTGGTCGTGTCCTATCTTACTGGCCTATTGGTTGACTGTCTGTGTGTTATGATGTCTCTGGTGCTCCCTCTGGTGCCTAGCTAGGTGGAGTGTGTTCACATTAACCCTTTGTGTATGTACAGTGTCCTAGTGTATCCACATTAACCCCTTGTATATTTACAGTGATGCATATCACCACAATGCCAACAACAGTGCCCTCAAACCTGCCCCCCGACACGGCACCAGCTCCATCCGCCCCCAAACCGATCTCTCCTCCAACGCCCATTTCCTCACCATTGCAATGTTTACCACCCGATAATAATTTATCAGATTTGGCATCGCCAACACCCCCCACCCTTCCCTCGCCCCCTCTTCAGGAACACCCTCCTCACCCGCGTGGTCTTACTCCCCAATGAACCCCAAAGTTATCTCATTAACCTTCCTGAAAAAGGACTTGGAAACAAAGATAGAACACCGTCTGCACGCACCATTGCCTTCCCTGTGAACTCTAACCCAGACTCCATAAGGAGCCTCTGCCTCTCCAAAATTAATTTCACCCGAACAACTGCCTTATGTGCCTCCCACAATTTATTCTGTCGGCTGTGAACCCCCCCAATCCACCCCACCCCGATATCAATCAACTCCATATACCCCTGAATGGCAGCCCTCACCTTCTCACACACACTCTCACCATCAACAGCCCCACATCAACCTCCACTGCGGCCGTTAGGCCTCCCTCTGCACCACCCGCAAATCCACCTGGTGTGGCACGTGGTTGGAAACTATAATCGTCGAGTATCCCGAGCCGGCCTCCCCCGCTAGCAGCACCTTGTCCAGAACAAAAAACCCGATCCGGAAATACACCCGGTGCAGAGGGGAGTCGTTCGAGAACTACTTCACCCTCGGTGTCCCAAACCTCCACAGGTCCGCCCACCACCCCCATGAACCCTATTGGGGACTAAAAATCCTGTAATGGAGGGTCAGGGCCATGGAAGAAATTGAAAAGAAAGATGATAATTTTAAAATTGAGGCACTGATGGGTTGGGAGCCAATATAGGTCAGCAAAGCACTGATGGGATGGGTGAATAAAACTTGCCGTGAGTTCGGGTAGCTGTAGCAAAGTTTATGATGACCTGAAGTTCCAGAATCTGGAAGATGGGACACCAGTCCGGAGAGCTTTGGAATAGTCAACGGTGTGGGTGAACATTTCACTGGCAGATAAACGTTACTGAGGTGAAGAAGTCAGTCAATAGCCACAAACCACAATGAATGCTGCATACCTCCTTACAATACTGTGTCAGAATGTCATTGAACTTTCGCATCATTTGTTTGTTGATAGCTTCACGTGAACGGATGTGTTTAAATCTCAACAGCATGTCAAAAGCTGCTTCTGCAGAACGGAGGGTCTTGAATGATTCATCAATAAAGTTCTTTGCTTCCCCTTCAATTAACTGGAAAAAAAATGAAACAATTCAAGTAATTATAATGAACTGAAAAGAAATTGCATTGTACAAGATACTGGACGGGTATCTGAGTTTATGTGACGTTGGGCAGGATTTACCGACCATCCCGCCCAGGGGGGAGATGGCCCGCCAGAGGGATTTACCGACCATCCCGCCGGGGGAGGGAGACGGCCCGCCAGAGAGATTTACCGACCATCCCGCCGGGGGGGGAGATGGCCCGCCAGAGAGATTTACCGACCATCCCGCCGGGGGGGAGATGGCCCGCCAGAGGGATTTCCCGACCATCCCGCCGGGTGGGGGTGGTGGGGGGGCGGGATTTCCCACTGACTGGAATAGCCCGTCGGCGTGAAGAGCCGGTAGATCGCGCCCATTGACTTGGCGGCTGAGCCAATGAATGAAGTGTGCGCGAGTCTGAAACATATCGACCTGAAGAGCCAGGTTCAATCTCAGTCTGTGCTGGGCTGCCTGCTCTCAGTGGCTTAAAATAGTTTGTTTTGGTTCACTAGCGATTTGGAACAATAAAAATCATATCAGGTTTTGCACTCCTAATAATCATCCAGTAATTCTATATTACGTATCAAGGTTCCGCAATGGGATTTCCCTTTTCTGAAGCCATACTGAGTTATACAGGTCTTGTTTCAGGTTCAATCGCTACTGACTTCATTAATCTCAGTTGGAGTGGCAATGCCACTATGACTGGCCTCATTGTCCCAAGGCGAGGGAGGGTAATCCATCCAGGATTGCTCTTCAATGGCCGCATTGGACAGTCCACACATTTGTCAGATTCAGTTGCCACATCTTCCAAGGAACAATGACCTCCACATCCTTCCTAAAGTTTGTTGCCCAGAACTGAACCCCTTATACCAATTGAGGTGGAACCAGTATTTGATGTAGGATTATCATAACGTCCTTGCTCCTGTGTGGTACACCTCTATTTCTAAAGTCCAGAATTACGTCTTCCATTTTCCATAATCCAGGAAGATTCATGTCATGAACGTTCCACCTCCAACTGCATCCCTGTTGGTTATCCAACATGTCCATCCCGGTTATCCCACGACCAATACATTTTCTTACTATACAATTGGATGGATGATCAGCGAGTATGACTAAAACAGCCTTTACTGCCAGCTCCAATATTTTAATAACTGCTAAATAACTGCCCTTAAAGAAAGTAAACACTACTGTTTTTCTTCAGTTCCCCTCTGACCTCTCTTGTATCAATGTCCTCCAGGAGCCTCCAGGAGAATGATGGAACATTGACAATGCACGTTAACACTACAAGAAGGAAAACGTTAAATCGTTCTGGATTCATTCTCGAAAAGTTGTCATCAAAAATCATTCATGTCATAGAAACGAGCGCGAGAGGGAGAGCCAGCCGGGACTTTCAAAAGAGCGCGAGAGGGAGAACCAGCCGGGACTTTCAAAAGAGCGCGAGAGGGAGAACCAGCCGGGACTTTCAAAAGAGCGCGAGAGGGGGAGCCAGCTGGGACTTTCAAACGAGCGCGAGAGGGAGAGCCAGCCGGGACTTTCAAAAGAGCGCGAGACGTCAGCCAGCCGGGACTTTAAAAAGGGCGCGAGAGGTGAGCCAGCCGGGACTTTCAAACGAGCGCGAGAGGGAGAGCCAGCCGGTACCGATCCTGTTTTTCTTTTAATATAAGGCAGGAACCGGAAGTACGATCCGCGGACTTCTGGGAAGGTTTTTTTTCCCCCTAGCCAATAGATTCTGGTGGAGAGGAAACCCAAGACACTACACGTATAGTGTCTCCCACCCGCCCTCCTCCTCTAACCTAATAATAAGACCCATTGGTGTGAGCAGGTAAGTGCTATATTATATTATTATTTTTATTTATTTTATATTTGTTAACCAGAACTTGGTTGGAACTTAGAGGGATGGCAGGGAAGGCAGTGCAATGTTCCTCCTGCAGGATGTTTGAGGTGAGGGATGCCGTTAGTGACCCTGCTGATTTTACCTGCAGGAAGTGCAGCCATATCCAGCTCCTCCAAGACCGAGTTAGGGAACTGGAGCTGGAGTTAGATGAACTTCGGATCATTCGGGAGGCAGAGGGGGTCATAGATAGGAGCTTCAGGGAAGTAGTTACACCAAAGACTGGAGATAGATGGGTAACTGTAAGAGGGACTGGGAAGAAGCAGTCAGTGCAGGGACCCCCTGCGGTCGTTCCCCTGAGTAACAAGTATACCGTTTTGGATACTTGTGGGGGGGACGACTTACCAGGAGTAAGCCATGGGGTACGGGCCTCTGGCACGGAGTCTGTCCCTGTTGCTCAGAAGGGAAGGGGGGAGAGGAGCAGAGCATTAGTAATTGGGGACTCAATAGTCAGGGGCACAGATAGGAGATTTTGTGGGAGCAAGAGAGACTCACGTTTGGTATGTTGCCTCCCAGGTGCAAGGGTACGTGATAAGAACATAAGAACTAGGAGCAGGAGTAGGCCATCTGGCCCCTCGAGCCTGCTCCGCCATTCAATTAGATCATGGCTGATCTTTTGTGGACTCAGCTCCACTTTCCATCCCGAACACCATAACCCTTAATCCCTTTATTCTTCAAAAAACTATCTATCTTTATCTTAAAAACATGTAATGAAGGAGCCTCAACTGCTTCACTGGGTACCTGGATTTCTTGTATAGGTCAGGGTCGTCTGACTTGAATGCCCCACACCTGTCTTTCAGTAGGGAGTCAATTTCCCGATTAAGCCATGCTTTCCGATTCATAGAACATTGAACATAGAACATAGAACATACAATGCAGAAGGAGGCCATTCAGCCGATCGAGTCTACACCAACCCACTTAATCCCTCACTTCCACCCTATTCCCGTAACCCAATAACTCCTCCTAACCTTTTGGTCACTAAGGGCAATTTATCATGGCCAATCCACCTAACCTGCACATCTTTGGACTGTGGGAGGAAACTGGAGCACCCGGAGGTAACCCACGCAGACATGGGGCTTGTTAGGTGGATTGGTCACCCTAAATTGCTCTGTAATGTCAAAAGTTAGATGGGGTTGCTGGGTTACGGGGATAGGGTGGAGGTGTGGGCTTAGGTAGGGTGATCTTCAGGGGCTGCTGTTGACCCAGTTGCCTGAATGGCCTACTTCCGCCTATGTCTATGACTATGAAACAGCACAAAGCAGTCTCTTTCTTCCCTCTGAGAGGTCAGTCTAGTGTTAAGTTTGTCTAGTTTAAAAAACCATATCGTTTTGTTTTGTGCTTTTCTTTGAACATTTCTGTCAATCCTCAGTGTCTTGAATCAGACACAAAGAATGGCAACTTGGCCAAGATACCCCATGGAACCATTTGCCAACAAAGGGGCCTTACAGTGTGAAGCAGAGGAGAGGGAGAATAAAGTGTGCATAGCCTCTCCCCCCCCCCCCCCCCCCCCCCCCCCCCTCCCCCTGAACATGGCATCAATGTAACTGGACGGACAAGATACAAGACTTTTCTTTTTGACGCCTGTAAAAGTTGAAGTGTGGGTCACCTGAGCAAAGTATCCAATCAAACCCAATGTGACCCCAGCACAATTAACATCTGATATTATTTTCCACTTCATAAATAGACCATTGGGATGGGTTTGAAAGAGAAACATTGGGCGAATCGTTCCCTCGGTGCACAGAGTGCTGGCTTAGGTGTGAAAACCAGCGAGTAGCTCACCAGCTGCACAGCTGGGTTTCTCTCCAGATTTTACTGCAAAAATAATCTGGAGAGTGGTTGTGGCCACCCCTGATTTGCAAAAAAATAAACTTCCCCCCAACCCCCCACATCCACATTACAGACACAAGGGGCTCCCGACAAGCATTGGAATGACCCGCCAGGGTGTCAGGGGGCAGTGTCAGGGGGCAGTGCCAGGGGAGCAGGGCATTCTGCTCTGTCCCCGGAGGCTGTACATTACTTGGCACCCCAGTGGATTCACCTCAACTGCTTCAAGTTATTAAAGATCTATTGTAAACCTCGCCGATGTATGAAGATTCAAAGAGGCGACATATTAGGGTGGCACAGTAGCACAGTGGTAAACACTGCTGCTTCATAGCTCCAGGGTCCCAGCTTTTATTCCCAGCTTGGGTCACTGTCTGTGCAGAGCCTGCACGTTCTCCCGTGCTGTGTGGGTTTCCTCCAGGTGCTCTGGTTTACTCCCACAGTCCAAAGGTGTGCAGTTTAGGTGGGTCAGCCATGATAAATTGCCCTTAGTGTCCAAAAAGGTTAGATGGAGTTACTGGGTTACGGGGATAGAGTGGAGGTGTAGGCTTGGGGTAGGGTTCCAAGGGCCGGTGCAGACTCGATGGGCTGAATGGCCTCCTTCTGCACTGTAAATTCTATGATTCTATGATATTGCCCAATAATGACAATTACATTTATTAAATATATTGAAATGAGGTTCCCGCCCAAACAAGGGGTGTGGGAAATCAGGAAAAGAGATCCCGCCGGCAAAGATCTTGTTTCCCAGATCTCTTGAGATTTTGGGCCTGTATCAAGTGTTATGCCGACCAATAACAGGGGCTCAAAATCTCCCTCATTACGCATGCAGATTCTTCACCACAAAATATAGCATCACATTGCCTGGGAATATTCAATAATGCATTGTGGAACTGACTAGGGATGTATCCATCAACCATTTTCAATTTATATTAATGACTTGGTAAAGGGACATGCATGGTCGCCAAGTCTGCTGCTGATGACATCGGTTGGAGAATGGTTTGTGAAGAAGACATAGGGGACAGAATTCCCCAGTCCCACTGCAGTGAGTGGGAAATCTGACTCAGCGCCAAATTCTCCATCCTCATTAGCAGCAGCAGGGGAGCAGATTCGCAACGGACAATCCCGGCCAAGGACATAAAGGGACATAGATAGATTCAGTGACTGGAGAAAAACTGGGCAGATGGAGTATAATTTGGGAAAATGTAAACTTGTCCACTTTGGCGGGAAGAATAGAAAAGGAACAGATTATTTAAATAGAGGAGATTGCAGAACACTGAGGTACAAATGAATCTGGGTATCCTGATACATGAACAAAAGAATGTTGATGTGCTGATACAGCAAATAATTAAGAAGGTAAATTGAATGCTGTTGTGAATTGCAACAGGAAAGGAGGAAAGGAATCTAAAAGTAGGGAAGTTTTGTTCCAGTTGCACAGTGTTAGTGAGTCTGGAGTACTGTGTACTGTTCTGGTCTCCTTACTTAAGAATAGGCATCATTGCATTGGAATCAGTTCAGAGAAGGTTCACTCATCTGATTCCGGTTTAGAAGTAAGGAGTCCAGTTTAAAAATAAAAGGTCTGTTATTTAAGATGGAGGTGTGGTATTTATTTTTCTCGGAGGGTATCAGTATGTGGAATTCTCTTCCCCAAAGAGGAGTGAAGGCTAGGTTATTGAATATTACAATTAGCAATGTCATTATATTTCATTGAGAAATAGTGATCATAATAATTGAATCCCATTTTAAGTTCGAAGGTGACATACTCGAATCACAACAGAAATCTTGCATGTAAGCATAGCCAACTGCATAGATAAAGGGGAAAACTGGCCAAAAATCATGGGGTAAATGGACTAAAAGGTATCGCTGTAAATGAACATTTAAAAAACAACTTAAAATGTTCAACAAAAATATATTCCATTGAAAAATAATTCAGCAAGAAAGATCTATTCATGGTTCACTCAGAAAATTAAGGATATTATTAGATTTAAAAGATTAAAGAACTGTTGCAAAGAATAGCAGCAACTCTTAAGATTGGGAGTGTTTTTGGAAACCAGCAAAGAGCCACTAAAAAGGAGAAAAAATAGATTACAAGAATAAACGAGCCTGGCATATAGAAAGGAAGAAAGTAGTTAATATAAACAATAGGAATAGTGATAGGAGGAATTATCATTTGATATGAGGAAATAGTAGACATTGAATAAATATTTTGTGTCTGTCTTCACAGTCGAAGATACAAATCTTATATCAGAAATAATCAGTCAACACGGGGTTAAAAAAATAAGAAAATTCGGGAAATTAAAATCAGCAGACAAAATGTGTGGGAGAAACTTCAGGGACTAAAATCTCACCAATTCCCATTATCTGATAATCCACACCCACGGGTTCTAAAAGAGATAGCTGCGGAGTAGTGAACACGCTGGCTGCGATTTTCCAAATTCCCTTAGATTTGAGAATGGCCCCATTGCATTGGAAGTTGGCAAATATTACATAACTTTTCAAGAAAGGAGAGAGAGGAAAAACAGTGAACTACAGGCCAGTTAACCAAACATCAGATGTGGGGATGGAATCTATTATTAAGAAAGTCTTAACAGTGCAATTAAAAAAGATTAGAAGTCAATGTGGTTTTGCTCAAGGGAAATGCTGTTTCACAAATTTGTTAAGCATTTTTTGAGGATGTAATTGGTACGATAAATAAGGGAACCTTCATTTATAAATTTGATAAGGTGTCACACAAAACGTTAATAGGCAAGATAAGGGCTCATGGAGTTGGGGCTTTTCACAATAACTTCATTGCAGTGTTAATGTAAGCCTACTTGTGACAATAATAAAGATTATTATTATTATATTTTATCATGGACAGGGGATTGGCTAACAAGTAGGATGCAGAGAATGGGCATAAATGGGTCTTTTTCAGGTTGGCTGGCTACAACTGCTGGACTGCCACAAGGGTCAGTGCTGCGGCCTCAGCAAATCACAGTCTATATTAATAGCTCAGATGAAGAGACATCGGAACACTTGAACACTCAGACGTTTGTCAATCTTCAGAATTCTCTACCCAGGTGGTTGTGGAATTTTTGGCTCTCAGGGAATGATGGGATGTGGGGAGTGGGTGGTAAAGTGGAGTTGAAACTCAAGATCAGCCCTGAACAAGTTGAATGACGGAGCAGGCTTGATAGGCCGTGTAGTTCCTGACAGCTCGTGCCCTTGATTCTTGTGCCTTCCTAACAAGGGATGGAAAGAAAAGCCGGGAGATGTTTCTGAAGACACATTTTTGCACACAAACAGGCGAATTAGGAGAGTAGACCACTCGGCCCCTCGAGCCTGCTCTGCCATTCAATAAGATTACGGCTATCTGATTGTAACCTCAACCCCACATTCCTGCCCACATCCTTATTAATCAAGAATCTATCTAGCCCTGTCTTAAAAATATTTAAACGGTCTCCTTCCACTGCCTTTCGAAAGATTCACAATCCTATTTTTGAAAAATCTAAAAATTAATGCCTTAATACGAAACAGATTCTATCATAAAAAAGAGGTGATTCAATCATTAAACGTACTTCCAATGTTCCCATACCTGAACCTGAGTATCAAAATCCTCCATTACGACCTTCCACATTTGCATGTGACGAATGTTAAACAAATCGAAAGATAATTCCACAATGGGCAGAACCAGATCATTAACCCGTTTAACAACAACATCAATCCGCTTAGGGTCTCCAGTTACAGCCTTCAATTCTGGTCCAAAGATGTTGTAAAATTCTTCTCGGATCTGGTGATTTTACAAGATCAAAACAGGATTTTAGAACATAGAACATAGAACATTACAGCGCAGTACGGGCCCTTCGGCCCTCGATGTTGCGCCGACCTGTGAAACCATCTGAAGCCTATCTGATCTACACTATTCCATTTTCATCCATATGTCTATCCAGTGACCACTTAAATGCCCTTAAGGTTGGCGAGTCTACTACTGTTGCAGGCAGGGCGTTCCACACCCCTACTACTCTCTGAGTAACGAAACTGCCTCTGACATCTGTCCTATATCTACCGCCCCTCAATTTAAAGCTATGTCCCCTCGTGTTGGTCGTCACCATCCGAGGAAAAAGACTCTCACTGTCCACCCTATCTAACCCTCTGACTATCTTATATGTCTCTATTAAGTCACCTCTCAGCCTTCTCCTCTCTAACGAAAACAACCTCAATTCCCTGAGCCTTTCCTCGTAAGACCTTCCCTCCATACCAGGCAACATCCTAGTAAATCTCCTCTGAACCCTTTCCAAAGCTTCCACACCCTTCCTATAATGTGGTGACCAGAACTGCACGCAGTACTCCAGGTGCGGCCGCACCAGAGTTATGTACAGCTGCAGCATGACCTTGTGGCTCCGAAACTCAATCCCCCTGCTTATAAAGGCTAGCACACCGTATGCCTTCTTAACAGCCCTATTAACCTGGGTGGCAACTTTCAGGGATTTATGTACCTGGATGCCGAGATCTCTCTGTTCATCTACACTACCAAGAATCTTGCCATTAGCCCAGTACTCTGCATTCCTGTTACTCCTTCCAAAGTGAACCACCTCACACTTTTCCGCATTAAACTCCATCTGCCACCTCTCAGCCCAGCTCTGCAGCTTATCTATGTCTCTCTGTATCCTCTAACATCCTTCAGCACTATCCACAACTCCACCGACCTTCGTGTCATCTGCAAATTTACTAACCCATCCTTCTACACCCTCTTCCAGGTGATTTATAAAAATGACAAACAGCAGTGGCCCCAAAACAGATCCTTGCGGTACACCACTGGTAACTGAACTCCAGGATGAACATTTGCCATCAACCACCACCCTCTGTCTTCTTTCAGCTAGCCAATTACTGATCCAAACCGCTAAATCACCTTCAATTCCATACTTCCTTATTTTCTGCAATAGCCTACCGTGGGGAACCTTATCAAACGCCTTACTGAAATCCATATACACCACATCAACAGCTTTACCCTCATCCACCTGTTTGGTCACCTTCTCAAAAAACTCAATAAGGTTTGTGAGGCATGACCTACCCTTCACAAAACCGTGTTGACTATCGCTAATCAACTTGTTCTTTTCAAGATGATTATAAACCCTATCTCTTATAACCTTTTCTAACATTTTACCCACAACCGAAGTAAGGCTCACAGGTCTATAATTACCAGGGTTGTCTCTACTCCCCTTCTTGAACAAGGGGACAACATTTGCTATCCTCCAGTCTTCCGGCACTATTCCTGTCGACAAAGACGACATAAAGATCAAGGACAAAGGCTCTGCAATCTCCTCCCTGGCTTCCCAGAGAATCCTAGGATAAATCCCATCTGGCCCAGGGAACTTATCTATTTTGACATTTTCCAAAATTGCTAACACCTCCTCCTTTTGAAACTCAATTCATCTAGCCTGGTCGACTGAACCTGAGTGTTCTCCTCGACAACATTGTCTTTCTCCAGTGTAAACACTGACGAAAAATATCCATTTAATGCTTCCCCTATCTCCTCTGATTCCACACACAACTTTCCACTACTATCCTTGATTGGCCCTAATCTTACTCTAGTCATTCTTTTGTTCCTGATATACCTATAGAAAGCCTTAGGGTTTTCCTTGATCCTATCCACCAACGTCTTTTCGTGTCCTCTCCTCGCTCTTCTTAACTCTCCCTTTAGGTCCTTCCTGGCTAACTTGTAACTCTCAAGTGCCCTAACTGAGCCTTCATGTCTCATCCTAACATAAGCCTTCTTCTTCCTCTTGACAAGTGCTTCAACTTCCTTAGTAAACCACGGTTCCCTTGCTCGACAACTTCCTCCGTGCCTGACAGGTACATACTTATCAAGGACACGCAGTAGCTGTTCCTTGAAAAAGCTCCACATTTCGATTGTACCCATCCCCTGCAGTTTCCTTCCCCATCCTATACATCCTAAATCTTGCCGAATAGCATCATAATTGCCTTTCCCCCAGCTATAATTCTTGCCTTGCGGTATATACCTATCCCTGCCCATTGCTAAAGTAAACATAACCGAATTGTGATCACTATCATCAAAGTGCTCACCTACATCTAAATCTAACACCTGGCCGGGTTCATTACCCAGTACCAAATCCAATGTGGCCTCGCCCCTTGTTGGCCTGTCTACATACTGTGTCAGAAAACCCTCCTGCACACACTGCACTAAAACTGACCCATCTATAGTACTCGAACTATAGTATTTCCAGTCAATATTTGGAAAGTTAAAGTCCCCCATAACAACTACCCTGTTACTCTCGCTCCTGTCGAGAATCATCTTTGCAATCCTTTCCTCTACATCTCTGGAACTATTCGGAGGTCTATAGACAACTCCCAACAGGGTGACCTCTCCTTTACTGTTCCTAACCTCGGCACATACTACCTCAGTAGACGAGTCCTCAAGCGTCCTTACTACCGCCGTAATACTTTCCTTGATTAACAATGCCACACCCCCCCCCTCTTTTACCATCTTCTCTGTTCTTACAGAAACATCTAAATCCTGGAACCTGCAACAACCATTCCTGTCCCTGCTCTATCCATGTCTCCAAAATCGCCACAACATCGAGATCCCAGGTACCAACCCATGCTGCAAGCTCACCCACCTTATTCCGGATGCTCCTGGCGTTGAAGTAGACACACTTCAAACCAGCGTCCTGCTTGCCGGTGCCCTCTTTCGAACTTTTAACCCTATCCCTGACTATCAGTACTCTCAACATCCTGTACACTGGGACTACAATTTAGGTTCCCATCCCCCTGCTGAATTAGTTTAAACCCCCCCGAAGAGCACTAGCAAATCTCCCCCCCAGGATATTGGTACCCCTCTGGTTCAGGTGAAGACCATCCTGTTTGTAGAGGTCCCACCTACCCCAGAATGAGCCCTAATTATCCAGGAAACCAAAACCCTCCCTCCTGCACCATCCCTGTAGCCACTGTGTTCAACTCCTCTCTCTCCTTATTTCTCACTTCACTAGCACGTGGCACGGGTAACAACCCAGAGATAACAACTCTGTTTGTTCTAGCTCTCAGCTTCCACCCTAGCTCCCTGAATTTCTGTCTCAAATCCCCATCTCTCTTCCTACCTATGTCGTTGGTACCTACGTGGACCACGACTTGGGGCTGCTCCCCCTCCCCCTTAAGGATCCCAAAAACACGATCAGATCCCAAAAACACGATCAGAGTTTCTTGGTTTAATTTGTGTTGCTCTGATGATTACAATGATTAACAGGAAAATACATTTAATCATGACAACCAATCAAAATATTCATTTATGAATTAGTCAATGAGAATTACCATTAAACATTTCAGAAGTAAAAGGGCAGACAAGAGGCAGCGCTGGAAATTGGGGGGTGGACCCACAGTATATTCCTTACTGCACAGGTGTTGGAACATTAGGATGTGCGGCTTAGTTTAATAAATAGACAAAGCCTGTGCATTACAAGCAGAATGTTTTCCGGCTATTCACCATGGCAGGATCTTACATTCCCAGTGATGGCACACCCCCACCGCGGGCTTTGCGGTGGCTGGGAATGCGTTCAACGGGAAACCCTGTTGACAACAACGGGGCCAGAAGACCTCGCTGCCAGCCACTGGCGCCTTTCCCTCCCCCCACTACTGAACACACAAATCCCGCCCAAGATCATTAACCTGAATGTAAGCCTGTTTACCTTCTTGAATCTATAATAAACCTGCACACATATCACATCTGTTCAACTTGAATTCTTGCAACATTTAAGTCCCGCTTTTTGTGTTAACTTCTTCCCATTATAATTCCTGGAATATGAATATTAGGGCACTAAGAAAATCAGTGATCTGGGAATACGTCAAGGCAATGAAGTTAAGATTGAGGATCAGTCTTGACCTTATTAAATGGCAAACAGGTTTGATTTTCACAACCCCTATGCTTATTTTTTACACTAATTTAAACTTTTTATATGTAAATTTGTGTGGTGAGCCACGTATGGCTATTGTATATATTCACTGTTGATCTATTGACGTTATTATCGTTGTCACTATTATTGTATATACTCACTGTTACTGTTGTTCTATTGCTAGTTATTGCTGTTGTTGTGTTGATGCTGCTGTTGGCTCCGCCCCTCTGAGGAGGTATATAACCAGCCGATCTGGGACAGGCTCTCAGTGCGGGAGGTGCTACTGGTTGGCACATTTCTATTTGATTAAAACCACGATTCTTCGATAACAACCGACTCGACTGAATTGATGGTTATCAATTTGTTAGAACCCACACGAGACCTACGGTGACGGACCAATTAGTCTCCCCGTAAGCCTGGTAAAATACGAGACTCCCCACTGAGGGGCGGGGGCCCATCAGCAGAGAAATGGACTCTGGCAATAAAAGCTGGGCCCAAATGGGAGCCTGGGGCCTGAAGCAAGTGTGTCAATAGTTGTTCATTAATGAAAACAAGTTTATTTATGATTATCTTTGTGGACTCCTCTGTGGCCACTAAAAATGTAATCTGTTTTACTGTTGCTGTCCCAAGTTTCCCCTCACCTGTCTGATGTGTTGGGTGCTCTGGATCTGTGGAACACATACAGGCTACCAACACTTAAAATAGTACAACATGATTTTATTAAACTAGAAACTATTGAACATACTTTCACTGTGGGTTAACACTATGTTAGATTAAACTAAAGACCTATGCCTATCCTAACCAGTCTGTTCACTCAGCACATGGTGAGGATCTGTGCTGTAAGCTGTAAGCTCTGTACTTCTGAAAGGCTGCATCCCGAATGAGTGGGAAAACTGATGCCCTCTGTCTTTATAGTGAGTGTGCTCTAACTGGTGATTGGCTGCGGTGTTGTGCATGTTGATTGGTCCTACTGTATGTCCATCAGTGTGTGTGTTTGCACCATGATATACTGGTGTATATTATGACACTGTCTATTCCTGGCACCTTCTGATATGCCATCAATTAAGACGGAGAACGCAGAGTGAATTAACTATGGCTTTAATTGACTTACAACGGAGCTGGCAGTGTGCCCCAGAATGAGGCAGTGTGAGAGGTCGGATGCTTATATACCCAGGCACAAGGGGGAGGAGCCACAGGCAGAGCCAAAACCGTACAACATGTAATATAGTGGCAATACTGTACAACACGTAATACTGTGGCAGCACAATACAACACAGTGGTTTCAGCACACCTTCACAGCTGTTCGCTGGCCTCTAACTGGATCCCTGCCAACCACCTTGACGCCCATTTGAACCAAGTCTATTTCTTCCTGCTTTCCATGGAAGCTGTTCTACGCCATTAACACACCTCAGGAATCTTCAGCCTTTAAAGCACTAAGGCGGTACGGTGCTACAATGGTTAGCACTGTTGCCTCATAACATCAGGGATTCGTGTTCAATTCCAACCTTGGGTCACTGTCTGTGCAGAGTCTGCAAGTCCTCCCCGTGTGTGCGTGGGTTTCCTCCAGGTGCTCCGGTTTCCTCCCACAGTCCAAAGATGTGCTGGTTAGGTGGATTAGTCATGATCAATTGCCCTTTGTGTCCAAAGACGAGCAGGTTCAGTAAGGTTACGGGATAGGGTGCAGGACTGGGCCTAGATAAGGTGCTCTTTCAGAGGGTTGATGCAGACTCGATGGGCCGAATGGCCTCCGTCTGCACTGTATTAATTCTACAGTTCTATGGTTCTAACTCATCTTGAAAGCTCTGTTGAAAATTTGTCAAAGTCATGGAAACTATAAATGGCAGCAGTTGTTTATCCACTGGAATAAATTGTTGTAACACTTCTATTTGGTGTATGAAGTCAGTTCAGCATGCCAGATGAGATCTGAGAGGGTGGCAGTAGAACACCGTAGATTGACGATCCCAAGTTTACAAATGAGGCAAGACATTTTTCGTTGTTACCAGGTGGCGACATACGATTAAAGCAGCACTGAAAAATTAGCCGAGGTTATCATAAAAATCTACAGATGGAGACCATTTGGCCCATTGTTCTGCCTGTGCTGGCTCTTTGTAAGAACAACTTGCATTTCTGCAGCACGATGTAATGTCCCAAAGTGTAAGTTGCAGCAAACTCATAAAACCAGAGCTTGCAGAGAAACCTGAACAGCCAGAAATAAACTGCTGTAAACGATAAACCCTCCCCCAAATAAGTCAGGAATATCCTGTGCTCTAAACACCACTCCCACATCGTAATGGCTACTAAGTCATGCACTAGAACATCCCCAGCAGTTGAAAGAAGGAGCCTTGTGCTAATTTATTTCAAGTTAAAGCAAGATGTCAAAATGTATTTGCAACAAAGGAATTTTACACTATATACTGAGCATCTTGTATGCCTTACTGATTAATCTGCAAGGTACATTCAAAAGTTAATTTGACTAACACCAAAGAAACCTGGAAGAGCTAAAAATCTCTAGCAAACGGCTGCAACAACCAGAGAAGGAAATCAAACTGCTGCAGGAGGAGCTGGGAGACTCCTAACGGAGATTAAGAGGTGAAACGCCTGAAAGCTGCCTGTTGGTGGCAGCAGGAAACAACAACCGGACATGGGTGAAGACAGTCCTGGCTCGGCCAGTAGATAAAAAGGCAGCAGCAGACGCAGGAGAGGGGTTGTGGAGAGCGAGAGACCAAAGGAGACAGACCAGGAGAGACGAGAGCCAGAGACCGAAGGAGCAGAGCAAGCAGACAGAGACCGTAGGAGCAGAGCAAGCAGACAGAGACCGAAGGAGCAGAGCAAGCAGACAGAGACCGAAGGAGCAGAGCAAGCAGACAGAGACCGAAGGAGCAGAGCAAGCAGACAGAGACCGTAGGAGCAGAGCAAGCAGACAGAGACCGTAGGAGCAGAGCAAGCAGACAGAGACCGTAGGAGCAGAGCAAACAGACAGAGACCGAAGGAGCAGAGCAAGCAGACAGAGACCGTAGGAGCAGAGCAAGCAGACAGAGACCGAAGGAGCAGAGCAAGCAGACAGAGACCGAAGGAGCAGAGCAAGCAGACAGAGACCGAAGGAGCAGAGCAAGCAGACAGAGACCAAAGGAGCAGAGCGAGCAGACAGAGACCGAAGGAGCAGAGCGAGCAGACAGAGACCGAAGGAGCAGAGCGAGCAGACAGAGACCGAAGGAGCAGAGCTAGCAGACAGAGACCGAAGGAGCAGAGCTAGCAGACAGAGACCGAAGGAGCAGAGCAAGCAGACAGAGACCGAAGGAGCAGAGCAAGCAGACAGAGACCGTAGGAGCAGAGCAAGCAGACAGAGACCGTAGGAGCAGAGCAAGCAGACAGAGACCGAAGGAGCAGAGCAAGCAGACAGAGACCGAAGGAGCAGAGCAAGCAGACAGAGACCGTAGGAGCAGAGTAAGCAGACAGAGACCGAAGGAGCAGAGCAAGCAGACAGAGACCGAAGGAGCAGAGCAAGCAGACAGAGACCGAAGGAGCAGAGCAAGCAGACAGAGACCGAAGGAGCAGAGCAAGCAGACAGAAACCGAAGGAGCAGAGCAAGCAGACAGAGACCGAAGGAGCAGAGCAAGCAGACAGAGACCGAAGGAGCAGAGCAAGCAGACAGAGACCGAAGGAGCAGAGCAAGCAGACAGAGACCGAAGGAGCAGAGCAAGCAGACAGAGACCAAAGGAGCAGAGCAAGCAGACAGAGACCAAAGGAGCAGAGCAAGCAGACAGAGACCGAAGGAGCAGAGCAAGCAGACAGAGACCGAAGGAGCAGAGCAAGCAGACAGAGACCGAAGGAGCAGAGCAAGCAGACAGAGACCGAAGGAGCAGAGCAAGCAGACAGCGACCGAAGGAGCAGAGCAAGCAGACAGAGACCGAAGGAGCAGAGCAAGCAGACAGAGACCGAAGGAGCAGAGCAAGCAGACAGAGACCGAAGGAGCAGAGCAAGCAGACAGAGACCGTAGGAGCAGAGCAAGCAGACAGAGACCGAAGGAGCAGAGCAAGCAGACAGAGACCGAAGGAGCAGAGCAAGCAGACAGAGACTGAAGGAGAAGAGCAAGCAGACAGAGACCGTAGGAGCAGAGCAAGCAGACAGAGACCGAAGGAGCAGAGCAAGCAGACAGAGCCCGTAGGAACAGCAGCCCAGCAACCACACGGACCAGCCAGTTTTGAGGAAGAGTCAAAAACATCTGTATCAGGTGGACTTTTCTCCCTGGGGACGGAGAGTATAGTCTCTCAGCCCACAGAAGCTCCCAATTAGTTTAGAGTGTTGAGGATTTGGAGTGGGTGAGTGAATATATATATGTTTATGCTTGTGGGCATTGAAGTAAATTCGTATAAAAGCTAGAACTTTTGTTATGCCATTTAGTCTCTCATTTATATGGTATAGTATTTTTATAACCAGTGTTTGTGTGTGATAGTTTGAGTTGTGGAAGGCCTAATTTTCTTGAATAAATTATTTAATTGTTGTAGTCTCGCCTTTCTTTCACTGGGCTAAATCTCTGGCTTTTAAAGCAGACCAAGCAGGCCAGCAGCACGGTTCGATTCCCGTACCAGCCTCCCCGGACAGGCGCTGGAATGTGGCGACTATGGGCTTTTCACAGTAACTTAATTGAAGCCTACTCGTGACAATAAGCGATTTTCATTTCATTTCACTGTCCGCTCTGGTTGAGTCACAATTGCTGGGACATGATCCCATAGTCGAGGACCCAAAGAGAATCCGAGCGCTTCGAACACGCTCACTCAAGAGAGGCTACTGGTCAGGAATAAACAGTGGTGTCTCTTTCTCTCTCTCTCTCTTGTGAAGTTGCACTAGTGGGGCGTTTCCGGGTGACAGTTCACCATAACAGGAGAGAGACACACAGGCGTAGGTGGCAGTCAGGGTAACTGGTGAGGCATAAGGACCACCTCACTGGTTAGGTATAAACAGTGAGACGTGTTCCCTCTCTCGTGTGAAGCTGTCCCAGTGCGACACTTCCGGGTTGTGGTTTCAACACTTGCAGGAGAGAGACACCCACAATTATCTGTGACCCCCTATACCATCCTGTTGTGGAGTAAAGGAAACCCTGCTACAAAAGCACAATATTAAAAGAGGTGGGGAGGTAGAGGAGGCTTGCAGTTTTAGAGCTTGGGAAATTTAGGATTCGGAAGACCTAGACAGCTTTGTTGGAATGAAAAGAGTAATGAGTGGGGAGATGCTGGAGTTAAGTGAATCACACCGCTCCCTCTGTGACACCCTGACGCACTCCTCCATCATGCCCAGTTCTTCATCCCTTCCCTTAGCACCTTCCAATTAATCACAGAAGGTGTAATATCTGCCCCTTCACCTCACCCTCCTCACCATTCAAAGCTCCTTTTAGGTTAAGCAACATTTTTCCTTATACCGCCTTCAATTTGGTCTACTGTACTGTCTGCTCCCAATGTGCTCTCCTCTACATTGGAGAGATTAAATGCAGACTGGGGTGACCACTTTGCAGAACACCTTAACTCAGTCCATAAGCATGAAGCCCACCTTCTTGTCGTTTGCCAATTCAACTCAGCATTCTTGCGCTTGTTCGGATATGTCTGTCTGTCCTGTGTTCTCTTTTAATGCCCGTCCTGCTGCCTGTTTTGATATACATCCCTTTTTGGTTCTGTGGCAGAATCTGTGATGTTGTTTGATAGACTTGGCAAGTAGCCAATCAGTGTACATAGGATTTTCAACCTTCTCCTATTGTAGCCTGTGGTTCGTGAAGCCAGTCAGTAACTTTCAGGGAAGAAGGTAGGTCTCCTGGTGAGTGCCTACCTTTTTGTTCAGTTCGGTTAAGCAACCAACGAACTAAGGAACCAGAAGTCTCTCTCTCTCCTTCTCCCTCTCTCTGTGCTGGATGATTTTAAGAAGCATTGTAGCCAAATCTGTGAAGACTTTCCTGTGTTAAAGGAGCACAGACACCAACAGATCTGGGAAAGAGATCTTGAGGGTGAAAGTACAAGTTTTCCCAAAGATCAGTAACCTTCGAACTGTGTGTGTCAGGAGCTGGGAAGAGCTGAAGAATTGAAGCTTAAGGTGGGAGCCACCTGATTCTTGTACAGGAATCAGGCAACTAAAAGCAGCTAAATTCCAGGACCAGAGCTGTATTGTTCTCACAGCGAGGCGAAAGCTCCATCTGGTGGTAGAAAGACAGAAGTGCACCAAGTGAGCATCCTGTGTACAGCACCACCTGGTGGCCTGCATGAGAACTGCACTGACCTGAGTATCCTGGACCAAGCTCTATCTAGTGGTTTAAGGATGGAATTGCGCCAACCTGTACCTCTTGAGTCAATCTATTTCCCAGAGACTGTGACCACAAAGTGAAGGCTCATCTCAGATCTACTCCTTTAATCCCTGCTTTATTTTACTCCTCGCCGACCCTTACCCGGTGTTTGTCTTGTGTGTATCTGGGCAGAGGCTGGGACGGGATCTTGGGATTAGGTACTCTGGTAGTTAGTTATCCTGTTATTTCCTTCTATGTTCACCTTTCTCCTTTGTATTAATAAACAGTTCGTTAGTGTTTTACTTATAAATCTGGTGTCTGCAATAACTCATTGGAGCAGTCAAGGGTTAAAGACCTTTAGAAAACACAAATTATTGGTTAGTTCACGTATGTCGGGATTACGGGGTCTGTGAGGCTGGAATTTACTGCAAGCTCCTCCTCATTTCTGTTTTAAAGGATTGTCCCTTCAATCTGAGGCTATTAACTCTTACCAGTGGAAATGCCCTCTCCATATTCACTCTTTGTCGGCCACGCAGTATCCTGTAAGTTTCAATAAGATCCCCCCTCATCCTTCTAAACTCCAATGAGTTCAGACCCAGAGTCCTCAACCGTTCCTCATATGACAAGCTCTTCATTCCAGGGACATTCTTGTGAACCTCCTCTGGACCCTTTCCAAGGCCAGCACATCCTTCCTTCGATACGGGGCCCAAAACTGCTCACAATACGGTAGCATGGTGGTTAGCACAAATGCTTCACAGCTCCAGGGTCCCAGGTTCGAATCCTGGCTTGGGTCACTGTCTGTGTGGAGTCTGCACGTTCTCCTCGTGTGTGCGTGTGTTTCCTCCGGGTGCTCCGGTTTCCTCCCACAGTCCAAAGATGTGCGGGTTAGGTGGATTGGCCATGCTAATTTACCCTTAGGGTCCAAATTGCCCTTAGTGTTAGACGGGGTTACTGGGTTATGGGGATGGGGTGGAGATGTGGACCTTGGGTAGGGTGCTCTTTCCAAGCGCCGGTGCAGACACGATGGGCCGAGTGGCCTCCTTCTGCACTGTAAATTCTATGAAATTCTATGAAATACTCCAAATGGGGTCTGACCAGAACCTTATACAGCCTCAGAAGTACATCCCTGGTCTTGTATTCTAGCCATCTCGACATGTATGTTACCATTGAGTCGAATGGAAATACCTCATAGAGGTACTGGAGCGGTTCGGGCTTGGAACAGGGTTCACCGCTTGGGTAAAGCTCCTATACAACGCTCCCATGGCAAGTGTACGGACCAACAATACCAACTCCCAATGCTTCCAGCTGCACAGGGGCACCAGACAAGGATGCCCACTGTCCCCGCTGCTGTTCGCACTAGCAATCGAACCGCTAGCAATCGCGCTCAGGGCAGCAAAAAATTGGAGGGGGATCCGAAGGGGAGGCAGAGAGCACAGAGTCTCAGTCTATGCAGATGATCTGCTCCTCTATATCTCGGACCCACAAAGCAGCATGGACGGAATCATCGCGCTCCTGAAAGAGTTTGGAGCCTTCTCGGGCTACAAACTCAACATGAGCAAAAGCGAGATCTTCCCAGTACACCCGCAAGGGGGGGGGGGGGGCAGCACTAAAGGGGCTGCCGTTCAAACAAGCCCGACACAAATTACGCTACCTGGGGATCCAAATAGCCCATGACTGAAAAGGGATCCACAAATGGAACCTCACCAGCCTGACGGAGGAAGTAAAAAAGAACCTGCAAAGATGGAACACACTCCCGCTCTCCCTCGCGGGGAGAGTCCAGACGATCAAAATGAACGTACTGCCCAAGTTCCTCTTCCTGTTTAGATCCATTCCGATCTACATCCCCAAGGCCTTTTTCAAAGTGCTGGACAAACTCATCATGGCGTTCGCATGGGGAGGGGTAAAAATGCTAGGATCCCAAAAAGGTCCTACAAAAAACAAAATCCAGGGGGGGGCTAGCCCTCACGAATCTACAATTCTACCACTGGGCGGCAACAGCTGAGCGAGTAAGGGGATGGATCCAGGAGCCAGAAGCCGATTGGGTGCGTGCGGAGGAGGCCCTGCATGGGGACCTCCCTCCGGGCCCTCGCCATGGCAGCACTCCCATCCCCACCCAAAAAACACTCCAACAGCCCAGTGGTGACAGCCACCCTCCAATCCTGGAACCAACCGTGGCAGCAATTTGGCCTGACCAAAATGTCGGACAAGGCTCCCATCTGCAACAACCATAGGTTCACACCAGCACTGACTGACGCCACCTTCAAAAGGTGGAGACAGGACGGGGGGACACTGACAGTCAGGGACCTATACACGGACGACAGGATCGCAACACTGGACGAAGTGACAGAGAAATTTCGACTAGCTGGGGGGAACGAGCTACGGTACCTGCAGCTCAAAAACTTCCTACGAAAGGAGACAAGGACGTACCCACAACCGCCACGACAGACACTGCTGGAAGATCTACTAGACGCAAGTATCCTAGAGAAAGGGAACTGTAGTGACATGTATGACCGACTGGTAGAAAGGGACGACACCGTACTGGACGCAACAAGAATGAAATGGGAGGACGACCTGGGGATGGAGATAGGGTGGGGACTCTGGAGTGAAGCACTGCATAGGGTCAACTCCACCTCCACGCGCGCAAGGCTCAGCCTGATGCAACTAAAAGTGGTACATAGAGCCCACTTAACGAGAAACCGTATGAGCAGGTTCTTCCCGGAGGTGGAGGACAGATGTGAACGGTGCCAAAGAGGCCCAGCCAACCACGCCCACATGTTCTGGTCTTGCCCCAGACTTGTGGAGTACTGGACAGCCTTCTTCGAGGCTATGTCCAAAGTGGTGGGGGTGAGGGTGGAGCCATGCCCGATAGTGGCGGTCTTCGGGGTTTCAGACCAGCCAGATCTATTCCTGGGGAGGAGGGCGGACGCCCTTGCCTTTGCCTCCCTGATCGCCCGCCGTAGAATCCTGTTTGGCTGGCGGTCAGCAGCACTGCCCAGAGCTGCAGACTGGCTGTCCGACCTCTCGGAATCTCTCCAAATGGAGAAAATCAAATTCGCCATCCGAGGGTCGGACGACGGCTTCCACAGAACGTGGGAGCCATTCATGCAATTGTTCCGGGACCTGTTTGTGGCCAACGAACAAGAGGAAGAATAGTCGGGTGGCCAAGAATCGGGGGAAAATGGGCGGGAATCGGGGGAAGGTAGCCGGGGGGGGGGGTTCATTATGGGGGTTTGATGGCTAGCTAAGGCCCAAAACCAAACTATAAATAAATGCCTATAAACATGTGCCTCGGCCATATTGGGGGTTGTAAAATATGTATGCCGGCTAAAGGGGGCGGCCACAATTGTTATTATGAAGATGCTTACCTGTAAATATACATGTTAATTTTTGCGTGTGTTTTTTTTCTCTAATAATTTGTAATATGTTGTATATAAAATATGAAAACTCAATAAAAAACATTTAAATAAAAAAATGAATGTTAACATTGCATTTGCCTTCCTAACTTCCTCTAAAACATGAGGAACATTGAAGGAGACTTTTTTTAAATATTATTTTATGGAGTGTGGGTGTCACCAGCATTTATTGCCCATTAGGGGGCAGTTAACAGTCAACCACATTGCTGTGGATCTGAGTCACATGTAGAGCAGGTAAAGCAGGCATTCCCTTTCATAAAGGGACAGTAATGAACCAGAAGGGATTTTACAACAATCACAATGGTTTCATTACCATTCATTGAATTCAGATTCATGCTGGGATTTAAACCCAGATCCCCAGAGAATTACCCAGCAGCTCTCGATTAGTCGTCCAGTGACATCACCTCGAGGCCACTGCCTCCCAGGAGATTGATGAATAGAGTCTTGCGTATGTGGATGGTGCCCTGTTAACTTTGCCATTATAAATTCCAATGTTCACATTTAGGATAGAAAGCTGTCTTTGTGAACCTGTCATATCATAATTACATTCTCCTTCCAGAGAAGATACCATAGTAGCACCAATGGCGATGCATATTTATAGACAGTCTCCATTATAAATGATAATCACAGAGATTTATGATGAAAATATATAAAAATATGGACAGAATGTATAATCTTGGAAAAGCTGAATCATGTCTGTGCGACCTGGTCTCAGTGCCATAAGACTCTGCCCAGCTATTCAATCATGGCTGATATTTTTCTCATCCCCATTCTCCTACTCCCAGCCCTGGAGCCTCATTGTACCTGAAGGCTAGCCTTTGTCCTGCCTCCAAATGTACAGGTGATTAACCAGTAATTACTAAAAACTTCTACTGAGGAAAATGATTAATATACATCTTCATTTTTTAAAAAAGGACATTTCTTAAAAGTTCAAAACAAGTTCAACTAAAGGGGAAAAAAGGCAGATTATTTCCCTCAAATTGCCATACCTGTAAGATCTCATAAATGTTTTGACAGATGGAAATCATGTAATCCGTATTCTCAAACAGTCTTTTCCTATCAAACTCCCAGCGCTGATCCCTTCCTGAAGCTTCAATTTTAGAACGGATATCGAAGTAAGCATCTTTCCACACTTGGAGAGTCCGTTTGGCTTCTAAAACACTTTGTTTTGATATTGCTGAGTTGCTCCTTAAGATAAAATAGAGAGTTAGTGCAGTTATTTAGCAGAATACAAAGGAAAGGGAAGAGTAGTTTAACCCTGTTGGTTTTAATGTGTTTAAATGTTACATCCTCCAGGGACGGATGAGACTGTTACACCCGCTCAGGGTCACAGGTTCGATTCCGGCTTGGGTCACAGTCTGTGCGGAGTCGGCACGTTCTCCCCGTGTCTGTGTGGGTTTCCTCCGGGTGCTCCGGTTTCCTCCCACAAGTCCTGAAAGACGTGCTGTAAGGTGAATTGGACATTCTGAATTCTCCCTCAGTGTACCCGAACAGGCGCCGGAATGTGACGACGAGGGGCTTTTCACAGTAACTTCATTGCAGTGTTAATGTAAGCCTACTTGTGACACTAATAAAGATTATTATCGTGATGTTGGAGTTATACAGCCTCATACAGGTTTAGCAAATATTTTTGGCTTCTGTACTCTATAGTTCTATTTCTAAAGCCCATTGAAAGCTCAGATTTCAGTATGATACAGCTTTATCAGACAATTACACCCAACTTCGTCATTCATAGAAACATAGAAAATAAAAGCAGTAGGAGGCCATTCAGCCCTTCAAGCCTGCTCTCCATTCATTATGATCATGGCTGATCATCAAGTTCAACACCCTGATCCCATCTCCCCCCCCCCAGCCATATAATTAATAGAACATAGAACATTACAGCGCAGTACTTGTGACAATAAAGATTATTTATTTATTTATATTCCTTCATCCCTTTAGTCCCAAGCACTATATCTAATTCCTTCCTGAAATTACACAAGGTTTTGGCCTCAACTACTTTCTGTGGGAGTGAATTCCACAGACTCACCACTCTCTGGGTGAAGAAATTTCTCCTCACCTCAGTCCTAAAAGGTTTCCCTTGTTTCCTCAAACTATAACCACCTAGTTCTGGACTCCTCCACCGTCAGGAACATTCTTTCTGAATCTACCCTGTTCAATCCTGTTAGAATTTTGTAAGTTTCGATGAGATCCCCCCTCACTCATAGACTCAGAGAATTTAAAGTGCAAAAAGAGGCCATACGGCCCATCGAGTCTGCACCAGCACTTGGAAAGAGCACCCCACTTAAGCCCACGCCTCCACCCTATCCCAGTAACCCCACCTTGCCCTTCTTGGACACTAAGGGCAATTTATCATGGCCAATCCACCTAACCTGCACATCTTTGGACTGTGGGAAGAAACCGGAGCACCCGGATGAAACCCACGCAGACACGGGGAGAACGTGCAGACTCCGCACAGACAGTGGCCCAGCCAGGAATTGAACCTGGGACCCTGGAGCTGTGAAGCAACCGTGCTAACCACTGTGCTACGAGCTGCACTCTTCTAAACTCGAATGAATACACTCCGAACCAATTTAGTCTCTCCTCATACATCAGTCCCGCCATCCCAGCAATCAGCCTGGTAAAACTTCACTGCACTTCCTCCATAGCAAGAACATCCTTCCTCAAATAAGGATACCAAAGCCCTATCCAATTGCAGTAAAACATCTCTATTCCTATACTCAAATCCACTCGCTATGAAGGCCAACATACAGTTATGGGCCAGGGTTTAGAAAACTCCAAAGTATTTCATGGAGTTCACCTGACCTACAACTTTTATTGATTTCAGTTCCGATTAGCACACGGGCTTGCCTTTCAGGTGTTATTTAACAGAGTTCTTAGACGCTTGTAATCAAAAAAACAAGCTTATTCTTCGAATTTAATTAACATTTGTATAAATACACACAGTAAGAATTATTATCAACCCAAAACATAAAGACTCCACACAGCTACAGTAATCTATGTATAACCCCTAATTAATTCCCCCTTAACTGTTCCAATTCAATAACAAAATCCAAGTAAAACCAGAAATCCCTTTTCAAAGGTGTGGCCCAGCACACGGCATTCTTACTGGTATAAGATTTGTTATTGATTCTCTATTTCCCTCTCCAAACAGCTGGTTTGAATTCCTTCCAGAAAGTAATTATCTTTTTTAAGTTACCAAGCAGTCTGGAAACAGCATTTAAAATAAAGATACAGAGACACTTCTTTCAACCTGTGCAGTTCAAACCCAGTCCAAACTCAAAACGAAAATAAAACCCACAGAGCCCAAACCAGCTCCAAACTCAAAACAAAACTCGCCCAGATCCATAGCCCAGCCCCACCCACACAATGACATCACTGAAGCCATGTGATAAGACAAAAACATTTCTTAAAGTGACACTCCCTTGACAATACCATTTTCCTTCTTTACTGCCTACTCTACTGGCGCACTTAATTTTAGCGACTGATGCACGAGGACACTAAGGTCTTGCTGAGTATCCACCTCTCCCAATTTATACCCATTCAAATAATAATCTGCCTTTCTGTTTTTGCTACTGAAGCGGATAACCTCACATTTATCCACATTATACTGTATCTGCCGTGCATGTGTTACTCACTCAGTCTGTCCAAATCCCACTGAAACATCTCTGCATCCTCCTCACAGCTCACCCTCCCAACCAACTTTGCATTGTCTGCAAATTTGAAGTTAATACATTTAGTTCCCTCGTCCAAATCATTAATATATAATGTGAACAATTGGGGTCCGAGCACAAATTCCACGTGTACCCCACGGGTCAATGCCTGCCAATCATAAAACGAACCATTTACTCCCAACGGTTTTCTTCCTGTCTGCTAACCAGTGTTCTATTCATTATAAGACATTACCCGTAATCCCATGCGCTTTATCTTTAAATATTTTTTAAAAACAAAGAACAAGGAAAAGTACAGCACAGGAACAGGCCCTTCGGCCCTCCAAGCCTGCGCCAACCATGCTGCCCTAAAATCTTCTGCACTTCCTGGGTCCGTATCCCTCTATTCCCATCTGATTCATGTATTTGTCAAGATGCCCCCTAAATGTCACTATTGTCCCTGTTTTCACCACCTCCTCCGGCAGCGAGTTCCAGGCACCCACTACCCTCTGTGTAAAAAAACTTGCCTCGAACATCTCCTCTAAACCTTGCCCCTCGCACCTTAAACCTATGCCCCCTATTAATTGACCCCTCCACCCTGGGTAAAAGCCTCTGACTATCCATTCTGCCTATGCCACTCATAATTTTGTAGACTTCTATCAGGTCACCCCTCAACCTCCGTCGTTCCAGTGAGAACAAACCGAGATTATTCAACCGCACCTCATAGCTAATGCCCTCCATACCAGGCACCATCCTGGTAAATCTCTTCTGCACCCTCTCTAAAGCCTCCACATCCTTGTGGTAGTGTGGAGACCAGAATTGAACACTATACTCCAAGTGTGGCCTAACTAAGGTTCTATACAGCTGCAGCATGACTTGCCAATTCTTATACTCAATGCCCTGGCCAATGAAGGCAAGCATGCCGTATGCCTTCTTGACTACCTTCTCCACCTGTGTTGCCCCTTTCAGTAACCTGTGGACCTGTACACCTAGATCGCTCTGACTTTCAATACTCTTGAGGGTTCTACCATTCACTGTATATTCCCTACCTGTATTAGACCTTCCAAAATGTATTACCTCACATTTATTTGGATTAAACTCCATCTGCCATCTCTCCGCCCAAGTCTCCAAACGATCTAAATCCTGCTGTATCCTCTGACAGTTTTCATCGCTATCCGCAATTCCACCAACCTTTGTGTCATCTGCAAACTTACTGATCAGACCAGTTACATTTTCCTCCAAATCATTTATACCGTATATACTCGCGTATCCTTCGATCTCGCGTATCATGCGACCCCTAAATTTTCGTCCCCAAAACATGATTTTATGGTATACCTCATGGATCATGCGAGTCACTTTTTTGGAAATTAATTTTGGAAACTAAAACTTCCAAATGGTATGTGGTTTCTGCAGAGTGGATTCTGCTGTGAAAGCTGTTCACGATTCGAACAGCTTTCCAGCTGGCTTTACTAGCGTCGTTCAACCACTTTCCGTTTCCATTCATAAAAACATTAATGGAAACGTCAAGTGGCTGAACATCTTCCCATCAGAATGCTGTGGTCAAAATCTGAAGAGTAGTATTCTGATGGGAAGATGTTCAGCCACTTGACGTTTCCATTCATGTTTTTATGAATGGAAACGGCAAGTGTCTGAACGACGCTAGTAAAGCCAGCTGGATGCTATGTGACTTATCTTGGCCAGCATTTCACACCCGCGATTTTTGTACCTCGCGTATCATGCGACCCCCGAAATTTAGGCTTCAAAGGTTGCTCAAAAGTCGCATGTTACGCGAGTATATACGGTATATACTACGAACAACAAAGGTCTCAGCACTGATTGCTACAGAACACCACTAGTCACAGCCCTCCAATCAGAAAAGCACCCTTCCATTGCTACTCTCTGCCTTATATGACCTATCCAGTTCTGTATCCATCTTGCCAGCTCACCCCTGATCCCGTATGACTTCACCTTTTGTACCAGTCTACCATGAGGGACCTTATCAAAGGCCTTACTGAAGTCTATATAGACAACATCCACTGCCCTACCTGCATCAATCATCTTTGTGACCTCTTCGAAAAACTCTATAAAGTTAATGAGACACGACCTCCCCTTCACAAAACCATGCTGCCTCTCACTAATATGTCCATTTGCTTCCAAATGGGAGTAGATCCTGTCTCGAAGAATTCTCTCCAGTAATTTCCCTACCACTGACATAAGGCTCACCAGCCTGTAATTCCCTGGATTATCCTTGCTACCCTTCTTAAACAAAGGAACAACGTTGGATATTCTCCAGTCCTTCGGGACATCACCTGAAGACAGTGAGGATCCAAAGATTTTCGTCAAGGCCTCAGCAATTTCCTCTCTAGCCTCCTTCAGTATTCTGGGGTAGATCCCATCAGGCCGTGGGGATTTATCTACATTAATATTTTTCAAGACGCCCAACACCTCATCTTTTTGGATCTCAATGTGACCCAGGCTATCTACACACCCTTCCCCAGACTCAACATCCACCAATTGAAATGTAATGAAAATCCCTTATTGTCATAAGTAGGCTTCAAATGAAGTTACTGTGAAAAGCCCCTAGTCGCCACATTCCGGCGCCTGTTCGGGGAGGCTGGTACGGGAATTGAACCGTGCTGCTGGCCTGTCTTGATCTGCTTTCAAAGCTAGCGATTTAGCCCAGTGTGTTAAACCAGCCCCAATTCCTTCTCTTTGGTGAATACTGATGCAAAGTATTCATTTAGTACCTCGCCCATTTCCTCTGGCTCCACACATACATACCCTTGCCTATCCTTCAGTGGGCCAACCCTTCCCCTGGCTACCCTCTTGCTTTTTAATGTACGTGTAGAAAGCCTTGGGATTTTCCTTATCCCTATTTGCCAATGACTTTTCGTGACCCCTTTTATCCCTCCTGACTCCTTGCTTAAGTTCCTTCCTACTTTGCTTATATTCTACACAGCCTTCGTCTGTTCTGTTAGGCTAAATCTCAGTTCAATGAGTGAGTCGACACAGTAAGGCTTCAATCCTAAGTAAAAAACTATTTGATTGAAGCCTTACTGTGTCGACTCACTCATTGAACTGAGATTTAGCCTAACAAGTAACTCTCTCTCTCTCTCTCTCTCACTCTCTCTGTCTCTGGAACTCTTGTCGCTCTTTCTCTTTATCTAACTACCCCTGCCCTTCTCTGTCTCTCCCTGACTCGCTCTCTTTCGCTCTCTCAACTTTCGCTGTCTCTATCAGTCTCTCTCTCTCTACGTATTGTGTTCCCTGAAAAACTTGATAACGGGAATTTGGCAGCACTCCAACTTTTACTCCCAGCCATTTGAGTGAAAAATTTAAAAACAAGTTTCGAGATGCGAATGGCATCATTCCAATTTATGCACCCACTATACCCCCCTTTTTGTCTCTGCAAGACAGTCAACCCTTTCAACAAGCTTTTGTGTGTAATCCAGAAGATGTCTTGACACTCCCATGCTGGTTTGCCTGCGAGTTCTGGCCTTTTAAATTCTGATAAAGTAATGAACAGTCCACACAGCTGAAGATGCATTTTAATTGGAACTTACAAATCTTAAGTTTTGAATTTTCACCCTCTTAACGACCCAGGACCCAAGACCAACCCGGAGTGGGTGCAAACATGGGAAGATAGGGAAATTGAAATGAGTCAATATATCAAAATGCTCGGTAACATGGTCACTTTAGTTTCGCAACAGGTGAACAACGCGGCCGGTGACGGAGAAGAAGGACAGGAGAGTCCGATAAAAGAAGGGGACCTGGTGTGTATCAGAAAACCCGGAAAAATCCCGTGGGCTGAGGGCATTCGCCAACCGGGAGGAACTACCTCCTAGAAGAATACTTAGAAGCTGAAATGTGAAACTGGGGGGGGGAAGGGAACGAAAGAAAAACGCACGGGTTATAAGGGGCAAGGCAAAAATTGTATATAATGTACACCGCCCCTGGGAAGGACTTGAGACTCCGGCGGGTCGAGCCAAGAGGATGGGGGGGGTCCTCACCTACCAGAGACCTCAGGACCCAACCAGGCGGTATAGAACGCTTGGCAAAAAGGGTTTTTTATTTTTTATTTTTGCGCGCGTTTCAAAACATAGGGGGCGCGGGAAGTAATTGTTGTCCTCATAAGAGGACAAAGGAGGGATTGTAAGGTATATTTGTGCAGCTGCTTCTAGCTCTGACTAAGGAGGGCGATGGGGGTGGCGGTTTAGATAACATTTATGTTAGCAACAGTACTGTGAGTGGGCAGCTATGTAACCCGCCCAAGGCTATTGAGCGCGGAACAACCTTTATCAGTGTGTGTAACTTGAGGCTCGGCAGAATGCGCCTTCTCCAGCCATAACTCAGATGGCTGTACGTGTTACAATCCTAAGTAAAAAACTATTTGATTGAAGCCTTACTGTGTCGACTCACTCATTGAACTGAGATTTAGCCTAACAGTTCCCAGCCTTCTAGCCCTGACAAATGCCTCCTTTTTCTTTTTGACGAGGCCTGCAATATTCATCGTTATCCAAGGATCGTGAAATTTGCCTATTTATCCTTCTTCCTCACAGGAACATGCTGGTCCTGAATTCGTTTCAACTGACATTTGAAAGCCATATTAATCTGCTATGTGAGACCTTGTTGTCATCTTATGCAACAAGCTCTGCTTCTTTGAACCTGGCCTTTGCAATATCTAAACATCAATATCCAAAAGTATGTTCCAAACCTGTGACTTCCACCGTCAAGAAAGCAAGTGCAGCAGGTGCCTGGGAACACCATCAGCTGCAAGTTTCCCTCTAAGTTACAGACTTGGATCTGCATCGCCGTTCTTCACTCTCATTGTGTCAACATTTTGAAACTCATTTCCTACACCACATAGATGCAGCAGTTCAAGTAGACAACTCATCACCACCTTCTCAAGAGCAATTCGGGATAGGCGATAAATGATGGCCTTGACGGTGACACTCATCTCCCGTGAATGAATAAAAAAGGAATTTAACTTCACAAGCACCGTAAATAACGATCCCATGTACAAATGAGAATATCTTGAACTGACAGTGATATATTCAATAGGTTTATAGGTTTCACTTCGAAGTCCACAAATGGCAAAATCATCTCGTAAATTAGCCCCAACTAATTAACCTGCAATAACGTGCTATCGCTATCCACACAAGAGGGCTTTGATGACAGAAAATATTCTTTGTCTATTGAATGATAAATTGTTCCTGGACAATCGATCTCAAGCGCTGGAACTTTGTCCACTGCAAGTAGACGGAGGTCTGAGGCAGCCAATGAGGGTGGGATTGTGTGGTTGGTACAGGCAAAAGAAAAAGCTGTGAATTGAGCCTGGATCACACAGGCTTTATTGCTTTGAACCTTCTACATAGCTCTCTCCTGAGCCTTGCCAGGCTTTGACAAGACTGTCACATCCACCAGTGGCTAATGAGGCTGCCCTAATTAATTCACTTACAGTTGGCTGAAATGTAGCAGACTGGGGGAAAGTAAGAACTTGCATTGTCATGACCTCGGGATGTCCCAAAGCTCGTCATAGTATTACTGGAGCGCTATCAATTCCCCTGCCTCACTTTGAAAGTGCCATGGGGACTGCCTGACAGAACAGATGTGACCTGTGTTTAACGTCTTATCTGAAATACATTCTGTAAGGAACTTTCTAAAATCATCTGTTTTTTGGTTCTCGTTTAATGCCGGGTCTGCTGGCTGGCTTTAAAATCACACACTTTTGGTTTTAAACTGAAACTGCAAACTGCTATGTGGATTGATGTGGCAGATCCTTTCTGTAATGTTCTTGTCGATGGCCTTAATAATTACAAAAATACATGTAGTTAAAGTTATAAACAATTCATTAACATTAAGTGTGGGTAAACTATATACAAGAGAACAGATTCATAAACAGTAAAATCATGCACAAGCAGCTGCTTTGACAAAGAGTTATCGGACTTGAAATGTTAGCTCTTTTCTCTCCCTACAGATGCTGCCAGACTTGCTGAGATTCTCCAGCATTTTCCATTTAGTTTCAGATTCCAGCATCCGCAGTAATTTGCTTTTATACAAGCAGCCTCTCTTTGACTTCCTCCAGCCAGTCTGAGGGGTCAGCTGACTTTAAACAATCAATTATGTACTAGTGAGACTCCTAGTGGTCAGTCGGGGAATTCCAACACAACCATGATATCACTACATCCCCTTTCCTTTGAAATAATAAATTAATACATTATCATCAGTATATTTACATTTGATATCATGAGTCTACGAGTCTAACAGTATGATTTTTTAAAAATTTAAACTTGTTTAGCAACGATATATTATATATATACACAAAAGAACAGCAAGCATAGTTTGTACAAATAGTCCAAATCTACAAATTGAGTCGATCAGGTTTTCTTCTGACTCTGGTTGACGTTTGACCTTGCTGCTCAGAACTTGTAGATTCAATGTTCTCCATGACATTCTCATGCTCAGGAACTGCTGGACTATCTGACACTGATTCTGACGTAGATTCATCACCCATCACATTGTTGTGAAAGTCTTCTCTGGTTTTCAAGAATGCGTGACGATTTCTTCTGAAAACCAACCCATCCTCTGTCTGTATGTCGTAGGAACGAGGTGCTACTTCTTCAAGTACAATGGCTTTTCTTGACCAATTGCTTGAATCTTCAACTCTCACAATGTCATCACTACTCAGAGGTGGAAAGCGTCATAGATAGCAGTTATATAAATGTGGTCACACCCAAGGTGCAGACAGAGAAATGGGTGACCATCAGAAGGGGCAGGCAGTCAGTGCAGAAATCCCCTGTGGTTGTCCCCCTCTCAAACAGGTATACCCCTTTGGATACTGTCGGGGCGGTTAGCCTATCAACAGCAGCCAGAGCAATGGCACCACGGCTGGCTCTGATGTTCAGCAGGGAGGGTCAAAGCGCAGAAGAGCAATAGCCATAGGGGACTCTATAGTCAGGGTCACAGATAGGCGCTTCTGTGGACATGAAAGAGACTCGGGACGTGAAAGTAATCTCGGGATTACTTCCTGTGTCAGTGAGGCTAGAAATAGGAAGATGGAGCAGCTAAACATGTGGCTAAATAGCTGGTCGAGGAGGGTGGGTTTCAGTTATCTGGATCACTGGGAGCTCTTCCGGGGCAGGTGTGACCTGTATAAGAAGGCCGGGTTGCATCTGAACTGGAGAGGCATAAATTTCCTGGCCGTGAGGTTTGCTAGTGTCACACGGGAGGGTTTAAACTAATTTGGCAGTGGGGTGGGTACCAGAGCAATAGGTCAGAAGGTGAAAAAATTGAGGGAGAACTAGGGAATAGGGCCACCATGGCTCTGAGGAAGAGCAGACAGGGAGATGTTGCTGAAAACAGTGGGACTGGTGGCCTTAAGTGCAATTGTTTTAATGCATGAAGTATAACAGGTAAGGCAGATGAACTTAGAGCTTGAATTAGTACTTGGAACTATGATGCTGTTGCCATTACAGAGACCTGGTTGAGGGAAGGACAGGTTTGGCAGCTAAACGTTCCAGGATTTAGATGTTTCAGGTGGGATGGAGGGGGATGTAAAAGGGGTGGCGGAGTTGCGCTACTGGTTAGGGAGAATATCACAGCTGTACTGCGGGAGGACACCTCAGAGGGCAGTGAGGCTATATGGGTAGAGATCAGGAATAAGAAGGGTGCAGTCACAATGTTGGGGGTTTACTACAGGCCTCCCAACAGCCAGCAGGAGATAGAGGAGCAGATAGGTAGACAGATTTTGGAAAGGAGTAAAAGCAACAGGGTTGTTGTGATGGGAGACTTTAACTTCCCCAATATTGACTGGGACTCACTTAGTGCTCGGGGCTTGGACGGGGCAGAGTTTGTAAGGAGCATCCAGGAGGGCTTCTTAAAACAATATGTAGATAGTTCAACTAGGGAAGGGGCTGTACTGGACCTGGTTCTGGGGAATGAGCCCGGCCAGGTGGTAGAAGTTTCAGTAGGGGACCATTTCGGGAATAGTGACCACAATTCAGTAAGTTTTAAAATGCTGGTGGACAAGGATAAGAGTGGTCCTAGGGTGAATGTGCTAAATTGGGGGAAGGCTAATTATAACAACATTAGGCAGGAACTGAAGAACCTAGATTGGGGGCGGGTGTTTGAGGGTAAATCAACATCTGACATGTGGGAGGCTTTCAAATGTCAGTTGAAAGGAGTTCAGGACCGGCATGTTCCTGTGAGGAAGAAGGATAAATATGGCAAATTTCACAATCCTTGGATAACGAGGGATATTGTAGGCCTTGTCAAAAAGAAAAAGGAGGCATTTGTCAGGGCTGGAAGGCTGGGAACAGACGATGCCTGTGTGGAATATAAGGAAAATAGGAAGGAACTTAAGCAAGGAGTCAGGAGAGCTAAAAGGTTGCACAAAGTCATTGGGAAATAGGGTTAATGAAAATCCCAAGGCTTTCTACACGTACATAAAAAGCAAGAGGGTAGCCAGAGAAAGGGTTGGCCCACTGAAGGACAGGCAAGGGAATCTATGTGTGGAGCCAGAGGAAATGGGCGAGGTATGAAATGAATACTTTGTATCAGTATTCACCAAAGAGAAGGAATTGGTGGATGTTGAGTCTGGAGAAGGGTGTCAAGGGTTAAGGGGATCCTGTTACAGAGGCAGAGGCAGAGGCAGGAGGGGGGGTTGGCGTTGCCGAACCTGCTGCATTATTACAGTCCACAGTGAATGTCTGGAACCAACTGAGGAGGCACTTTAGGATAGAGGCGATGTCGGTGTTAACGCCGCTGTGCAAAAACCACAGTTTTGAGCCGGGTGGGGAATAGATGGTATGTATAGGGAGTGGAGAGAAGTGGGGCTGGTTAAGGCGAGGGATCTGTACCTGGAAGAAGGTTTGCTACTATAGAGGAGCTGAAGGAGAGGGTGGAGCTTCCAAGAGGAAGTGAGTTTAGATAGTGAGTCTTCGCGTGGAAGGTTTGGAAAGAGTTCTCCAAACTACCTAATTATGCTGGTTTAGCACTGGGCTAAATCGCTGGCTTTGAAAGCAGACCAAGGCAGGCCAGCAGCATGGTTCAATTCCCGTACCAGCCTCCCCAAACAGGTGCCGGAATGTGGCGACTAGGGGCTTTTCACAGTAACTTCATTTGAAGCCTACTTGTGACAAAAAGCGATTTTCATTTCATTTTTTTTCATTTTTCATTATGTCCTGTTGGAGCGACTGCTGTTTCCAGGAGTGGAAGGGGAGGGCAGGATCGGAGATATATATGGGTGGCTGGGAGAGCAGGGAGGTGAGCAGATGGTGAACATTAAGGAGAACTGGGGGGGTGGAATGAGGCGCTATGTAGAGTAAACGCGACTTCCTCATGCATAAAGTTGAGCCTGATACAATTCAAGATGGTACATAGGGTGCATTTGACTTGGGCAAGAATCAGTGAGTTTTTCAAGGGAGTGGTAGACGAGTGTGAGAAGTGTGGGCGAGGGCCAGTAAATCACGCACATATGTTCTGGGGCTGCGAGAAGTTGGAGAGACTTTGGGCGGGAATGTTTGCAGCAGTAACAAGTATAATGTGAGAGGAGGTTGGGCTGGACACTTTGGTGGCGATATTTGGGATATCGGAGAAGCTGGAGCTGATGGAGAGGAGGAAGGCCGATGTCGTGGCCTTCGCCTCTCTGATTGACCGGAGAGAATATTATTGGAATGGCGGTCGGTCGCGCTGCAGGGGGTGCCGGCCTGACTGGAAGATTTATACGACTTTCTTCGCCTGGAAAAGATTAAATACGAATTATGGGGTCCACCGGAGGGTTTTGAGGCGAGGAGTTCATGGCCACATTGTTCGTCATGGGCGGGGGGGGGGGAAATGGGGAAAAGTTTGTACAAACTGTATAATTGTGTGTTGGGGAGTATGTTCCCCAGTCTGTTTATGTTCTGTAACCGTTGAATACGTTTGGAATAAAATACATTTTTTAAAATTACCTATTTGTATTTATTTCCATGATTCCGCTGGTATGCGGTGGATGTCATTCACGCCGCCAGCGTGGCTCTGAGCATGGCTTTGAGTTGGCACCTGTCCCCCAAACGGATTTTGCATCGATGCCCAGTTCTCCGTCAAATCGGGAAACGCAGTCTGGGGACCCTGGGGATGGACAATACCGCCCATCGGGGAACACAGTCTGGGCTCCCTGAGGACGGACAGTCCCGCCCATCGGGGAACACAGTCTGGGCTCCCTGGGGACGGACAATCCCACCCATCGGGGAACACAGTCTGGGGACCCTGGGGACGGACAATCCCAGCCATCGGGTTACGCAGTCTGGGCGCCCCGGGGACAGACAATCCCACCCATCGGGGAACACAGTCTGAGCCCCCTGGGGACGGACAATCCCACCCATCGGGGAACACAGTCTGGGCGCCTGGGGACGGACAATCCCACCCATCGGGGAACGCAGTCTGGGCGACCTGGGGACGGACAATCCGGCCCATAGGGGAACGCAGTCTGGGCGCCCTGGGGACGGACAATCCCACCCATCGGGAAACACTAGGGGCTGGTTTAGCACACTGAGCTAAATCGCTGGCTTTTAAAGCAGACCAAGCAGGCCAGCAGCACTGTTCGATTCCCGTACCCGCCTCCCCGGACAGGCGCCGGAATGTGGCAACTAGGGGCTTTTCACAGTAACTTCATTGAATCCTACTCGTGAAAATAAGCGATTTTCATTTTGATTTTCATCGGGGAACACAGTCTGGGCGTCCTGGGGACAGACAATCCCACCCATCGGGGAACACAGTCTGGGCGTCCTGGGGACGGACAATCCCACCCATCGGGGAACGCAGTCTGAGCCCCCTGGGGACGGACAATCCCACCCATCGGGTTACGCAGTCTGGGCGCCTGGGGACGGACAATCCCAGCCATCGGGGAACGCAGTCTGAGCCCCCTGGGGACGGACAATCCCATCTATCGGGGAACACAGTCTGGGCGCCCTGGGGACGGACAATCCCACCCATCGGGGAACACAGTCTGGGCGCCCTGGGGACGGACAATCCCACCCATCGGGGAACGCAGTCTGGGCGCCTGGGGACGGACAATCCCGACCATCGGAACACAGTCTGGGCGCCCTGGGGACGGACAATCCCACCCATCGGGGAACACAGTCTGGGCGCCCTGGGGACGGACAATCCCGACCATCGGAACACAGTCTGGACGTCCTGGGGACAGACAATCCCACCCATCGGGGAACGCAGTCTGGGCGCCCTGGGGACGGACAATCCCGCCCATCGGGTTACGCAGTCTGGGCGCCCTGGGGACGGACAATCCCACCCATCGGGGAACACAGTCTGGGCGCCCTGGGGACGGACAATCTGCCCATCAGGGAACACAGTCTGGGCGCCCTGGGGACGGACAATCCCACCCATCGGGGAACACAGTCTGGGCGCCTGGGTACGGACAATCCCACCCATCGGGGAACGCAGTCTCGGCGCCTGGGGACGGACAGTCCCACCCATCGGGGAACGCAGTCTGGGCGCCCTGGGGACGGACAATCCCACCCATCGGGGAACGCAGTCTGGGCGCCCTGGGGACGGACAATCCCACCCATCGGGGAACACAGTCTGGGCGCCTGGGGATGGACAATCCCGCCCATCGGGGAACGCAGTCTCGGCGCCCTGGGGACGGACAATCTGCCCATCAGGGAACACAGTCTGGGCGCCCTGGGGACGGACAATCCCACCCATCGGGGAACACAGTCTGGGCGCCTGGGGATGGACAATCCCGCCCATCGGGGAACGCAGTCTCGGCGCCCTGGGGACGGACAGTCCCGCCCATCGGGGAACGCAGTCTGGGCGCCCTGGGGATGGACAGTCCCACCCATCGGGGAACACAGTCTAGGCGCCCTGGGGACGGACAATCCCACCCATCGGGGAACGCAGTCTCGGCGCCTGGGGACGGACAGTCCCGCCCATCGGGGAACACAGTCTGAGCCCCCTGGGGACGGGCAATCCCGCCCATCGGGAACACAGTCTGGGCGCCCTGGGGACGGACAGTCCCACACTTCGGGGAACACAGTCTGGGCGCCCTGGGGACGGACAATCCCACCCATCGGGGAACACAGTCTGGGCGCCCTGGGGACGGACAATCCCACCCATCGGGGATCGCAGTCTGGGCGCCCTGGGGACGGACAGTCCTGCCCATCGGGGAACACAGTCTGGGCGCCTGGGGACGGACAATCCCAGCCATCGGGGAACGCAGTCTGGGCGCCCTGGGGACAGACAATCCCACCCATCGGGGAACGCAGTCTGGGCGCCTGGAGACGGACAATCCCGACCATCGGAACACAGTCTGGGCGCCCTGGGGACGGACAATCCCACCCATCGGGGAACACAGTCTGGGCGCCCTGGGGACGGACAATCCCGACCATCGGAACACAGTCTGGACGTCCTGGGGACAGACAATCCCACCCATCGGGGAACGCAGTCTGGGCGCCCTGGGGACGGACAATCCCACCCATCGGGTTATGCAGTCTGGGCGCCCTGGGGACGGACAATCCCACCCATCGGGGAACGCAGTCTGGGTGCCCTGGGGACGGACAGTCCCACCCATCGGGGAACGCAGTCTGGGCGCCCTGGGGACGGACAATCCCACCCATCGGGGAACACAGTCTGGGCGCCCTGGGGACGGACAATCCCACCCATCGGGGAACACAGTCTGGGCTCCCTGGGGATGGACAATCCCACCCATCGGGGAACACAGTCTGGGCGCCCTGGGGACGGACAATCCCACCCATCGGGGAACACAGTCTGGGCGCCCTGGGGACGGACAATCCCACCCATCGGGGATCGCATTCTGGGCGCCCTGGGGACGGACAGTCCCACCCATCGGGGAACGCAGTCTGGGCGCCCTGGGGACGGACAATCCCACCCATCGGGGAACACAGTCTGGGCGCCCTGGGGACGGACAATCCCACCCATCGGGGAACGCAGTCTGGGCGTCCTGGGGACAGACAATCCCACCCATCGGGGAACACAGTCTGGGCGCCCTGGGGACGGACAATCCCACCCATCGGAGAACGCAGTCTCGGCGCCTGGGGACGGACAGTCCCGCCCATCGGGGAACGCAGTCTGAGCCCCCTGGGGACGGACAATCCCGCCCATCGGGAACACAGTCTGGGCGCCCTGGGGACGGACAGTCCCACCCATCGGGGAACACAGTCTGGGCGCCCTGGGGACGGACAATCCCGCCCATCGGGGAACACAGTCTGGGGACCTTGGGGACGGACAGTCCCGCCCATCGGGGAACACAGTCTGGGCGCCCTGGGGACGGACAATCCCGCCCATCGGGGAACACAGTCTGGGCGCCCTGGGGACGGACAATCCCACCCATCGGGGAACACAGTCTGGGCGCCCTGGGGACGGACAATCCCACCCATCGGGAACACAGTCTGGGCGCCCTGGGGACGGACAGTCCCACCCATCGGGGAACGCAGTCTGGGCGCCCTGGGGACAGACAATCCCAGCCATCGGGGAACACAGTCTGGGCGCCCTAAGGACGGACAATCCCACCCATCGGGGAACACAGTCTGGGCGCCCTAAGGACGGACAATCCCACACATGATTTTTGACCTCCCATCTGCACCAGCTGCTTAGTTCATTTGAAATTACTGAGAGAAATCAGTTGCCAACGTTAGCAAGTGGATATCATTCAAATTTTAATGATGTGGATATGCCGGCGTTGGACTGGGGTGAGCACAGTAAGAAGTCTTACAACACCAGGTTAAAGTCCAACAGGTTTGTTTCAAACACGAGCTTTCGGAGCACGGCTCCTTCTTCAGGTGAACCTGAAGAAGGAGCCGTGCTCCGAAAGCTCGTGTTTGAAACAAACCTGTTGGACTTTAACCTGGTGTTGTAAGACTTCTTACTGGATTCAAATTTTAGTTATCTGTTTTTTTCTGTAACATTTAGAGGTAAAGTTGCTGAATTTCAACCTTTTTCTGCTTTGAAATTCATCTATTTCCAATATTTTTACATGTTTCATATCAGCTTCTAAATGGACCGTTGAAATTTCTGAGATTTTGGGGAACTTCCAGAATCCCCTCCAGCCACGGAAAATGCCGCAGCCCAGTCCACAAATTAGAAAACAAAGTACAAGCGAACTGAAAGCACAAACTGAGAATATTCCTCAACAGAGAAATCACTTGGATATCACAATGATTCTTGTTCACCACTGGTGCCCATGTCTTTGACCATCTCGCCCATGCTCTAAACTCCTCTGTCTCTCCCTACACATTTTACAACCTCATTAATACCTCCTCTTAACAAAGAACAGTACAACACAGAACAGGCCCTTCGGCCCTCGATGTTGTGCCGAGCAATGATCACCCTACTCAAGTCAATGTATCCACCCCATACCAGTAACCCAACAACCCCCCCCCCCCCCCTTAAACCTTATTTTTTAGGACACTAAGGGCAATTTAGCATAGCCAATCCACCTAACCCGCACATCTTTGGACTGTGGGAGGAAACCGGAGCACCCGGAGGAAACCCACGCACCGTACTTGATATCTCCTTTTTTTGTCTAGCCATCTCCTTTTTTCTGATTGAGCCTCTGGGATATTAGCCTGTGTTAAAGATGTAGTGTGAATATAATTTGCTATTGTTGTGGTATAGAAAGCATTGCTATAATCCAATAAAAGTCGTCACTCCTAGCAGTTGGATACACTAACACATACACACACATTTCTAACCATCAGTAGAACTCGGAGTGCCACTGACTTTGCTCACCTGAATATTGCCCGGGTATTGATTACTTTACGGACTCTTTGTGAAATCTCCCATGCAATCCGCTCCATTAAGGGAACCATTCTCTCATCCTTGTTATAGTGACGAGAAATAATCCAGACCATCCTCAAGGCATTCATCATTGAAGGAATTGTATCTATCACCACTTGAAATTTTGATCCATGTGACAGGTTCTAAGGAAAATCAGTAAATTTCAAAGATCAGGAACTGCAAATTCATATGTAAACATCAGCATTATTGCCTGAGACCCGCACAGCAAATTTATCCATGGTACGTAACAAAGAACAAGAGTGAATCAAAGAACAGCAGTTGCATCATTAGAAAAAAGTTTTACAGCAAAAGAAACTAGTGAACTTTCTCCAAAATACCAGAATGGCACACATGCTCTGAAAAATCGAGGTAGAACTACTTGGAAATCTTTCCCTAGGAAATGATCAGCTTTGAATCATCTAGATCACTTTGAGGCTCACCATTCAAGGTCAGGCCTCATTTTGGCAAAAGTACGCAAATAATGAAGAAGGAGCACCCAAGTAACTGATGTGCTGAATAGAGGGCGGCTTTGCTTAAACCTGGGAACAGGTTGGTTATGCAAAAGGATAAGGCATTTAGCTACTCAGATCTCCTCAAAGGGACTGTGATGGAAAACAAACAATATTAATATTAGGAAGACAAATAAAGAGGTAAAAGTGTTACTATCCCCTGGGCTAGTACCTGGTCAATTTCAGCCCCACTTGACCCAGAGTCACAACACAAGTGAATTTAATAAATATTTCTTAGGAAAACATCCAAAGTCTTTGGTCTTTAGCTGCCCAACAATTATAGCCACCATAACTACAATTAAATATGCAGCAAATACAACAGGTTAACTATTACCCAATTTCTAACCTCCTCCCCCCACTTAAACTTTTCACCGGATTCAAATGGGGCCACAGTGAAACATTGGCAGCGGGACTACTAATGTTAAAAAGATAAGCTTCAAGGCTTTGTGCCTTAACGTGCAGCGCATTCGCAATAAAGTGGATGAACTAATTGCACAAATAGATGTAAATGGGTATGATATAGTCAGGATTATGGACACATGGCTGCAGGGTGACCAGGAGATGGGAACTGAATGCCCAAGGGTACTCAGTATTTAGGAAAGACAGACAAAACGGAAAAGACGTTGGGTTTGCATTGCTGGTTAACGAGGAAATTAACACAATAGTGAGGGAGGATATTAGCTCCGACAATGCGGAATCTATATGGGTAGAGCTGAGGCAAAAAACATTAGTGAGAGTCTTATAAAGACCTCCAAACTGCAGTGAGATTGTTGGGAATTACATTAAATAGGAAATTCGAGACGCGTGTGATAAAGGGACAACTGTAATTCGGGTTGATTTTAATCTGCATATAGATTGGGCAAATCAAATTAGCCACAATACCATAGAGGAGCCACAATACCTTTGACACGATACTCAAACCAGACTGGTACAAAAGGTGAAGTCACATGGGATCAGAGGTGAGCTGGCAAGTTGGATGTAGAACTGGCTTGGGCACAGAAGACAGAGGGCAGCAATGGAAGGGTGCTTTTCTGAATGGAAGACTGACTAGAGGCGATCCACAGGAATCAGCTCTGGGGCCTTTGTTGTTTATGGTGTATATGAATGATTTGGAAGAAAATGTAGCTGGTCTGATTAGTAAGTTCGTAGACGACACAAAAATTGGAGTGGCGGATAGTGAGGAGGATTGTCAGAGGATGCAGCAGGATATAAACTGGTTGGAGTCTTGGGTGGGGAAATGGCAGATGGAGTTTAATTCAGACAAGTGTGAGGTAATGCACTTTGGAAGGTCCAATGTGTGTAGGAATTACACAATAAATGGCAGAAATCTTACGAGTATTAATAGGCAGAGAGATCTGGGTGTGCATGTCCACCGATCATGTTGCAGCTGTATAGAACCTTAGTTAGGCCTCATTTGGAATAGTGTGTACAATTCTGGTCGCTACACTACCAGAAGGATGTGGATGCCTTGGAGAGGGTACAGAATTGGTTTACTAGGATGTTGCCTGGTGTAGAGGGCATTAGCTATGAGGAGAGGTTAGATAAACTCGATCTGTTCTGACTGGAACGACAGGTTGAGAGGCGACCTGATAGAGGTCTACAAGATTATGAGTGGCATAGACAGAGTGAATAGTCAGATGCTCTTTCCTCGGGTAGGAGAGTCAAGTACTAGGGGACATAGGTTTAAAGTGTGTGGGGAAAAGTTTAGAACAGATGTGTGGGGAAGTTTTTTTACACAGAGGGTGGGAAATATATGGACCGCGCTGCCTGGGGAGCTGGTGGGAGCAGGTACAATAGCGGCATTTAAGGGACATCTGGACAAATATATGAATCAGGAGGGTATGGGAGGATACGGACTCCAAAAGTGCAGACGGTTTCAGTTTACGCAGGTACCATGGTCAGCACAGGCTTGGAGGGCCGAAGGGCCTGTACCTGTGTTCTTTTGTTCTTTGAATTCCTGGAGTGTACGCGGGATGATTTTTTGGATCAAAATGTTGAGGAGCCAACTAGAGAACAGGCCATCCTAGACTGGGTACTGTGTAAAGAGGACAGAATCATTGGGAATCTGATTGTGCGTGACCCCTTGTGGATGAATCATAGACTCATAGAATTTACAGTGCAGAAGGAAGCCATTCAGCCCATCGAGTCTGCACCGGCTCTTGGAACGAGCACCCCACTTAATTCGCCCACATTCACCCTATCCAGTAACCCCACCCAACACTAAGGGCAATTTTGGACACTAAGGGCAATTTATCATGGCCAATCTACCTAACCTGCACATCTTTGGACTGTGGGAGGAAACCGGAGCACCCGGACGAAACCCACGCAGACACGGGGAGAATGTGCAGACTCCGCACAGACAGTGACCCAAGCCAGGAATCGAACCTGGTACCCTAGAGCTGTGAAGCAATTGTGCTAAACACTATGCTACCGTGCTGCCCCAGCGACCATAATATGATAGAATTTTTCAACAAAATGGAGAGTGAAGTAGTTGCTTCCGAGACTAGAGACCTGAACCTTAATAAAGGAAACGACAATGGCACGAGGCACAAGTTGCCTCTGATCGATTGGGGAATGTTACTGAAAGGGATGACAGTGGATAAGCAATGGTAAACATTCAAGGAGCGCATGGAGCAACTACAGCAACTGTTCATTCCTGTCTGGCACAAATCTAAAATGGGAAAGGTGGCCAATCCATGGCTTACAAGGAAAATTAAGGACAGTATTCGATCCAAGGAAAAAGCATATAAATTGGCCATGAAAAACAACAGGTCTAAGGATTGGGAGCAGTTTATAATTTAGCAAAGAAGGATCAAAGGATTGAGAAGGGAAAATAGGCTATGAGAGCAAGCTTGCAGGGAACATAAAAACTGACTGTAAAAGTTTCTATAGATGTGTGAATAGAAAAAGACTGGTGAATAAAAATGTAGGTCCCTTACAGTCAGCAACAGGGGAATGTATAACAGGGGGCAAAGAAATGGCTGAGAAACCAAATATATACTTTGGTTCTGTCTTCACAAATGAGGACACAAAAAAATACCAAAAATGTTGGGAATGCATGGTTTGAACATAGAACATAGAACGATACAGCGCAGTACAGGCCCTTCGGCCCTCGATGTTGCACAGACATGGAAAAAACTAAAGGCCATCTAACCTACACTATGCCCTTATCATCCATATGCTTATCCAATAAACTTTTAAATGCCCTCAATGTTGGCGAGTTCACTACTGTTGCAGGTAGGGCATTCCACGGCCTCACCACTCTTTGCGTAAAAAACCCACCTCTGACCTCTGTCCTATATCTATTATCCCTCAATTTAAGGCTATGTCCCCTCGTGCTAGCCACCTCCATCCGCGGGAGAAGGCTCTCGCTGTCCACCCTATCTAACCCTCTGATCATTTTGTATGCCTCTAATAGGTCACCTCTTAACCTTCTTCTCTCTAACGAAAACAACCTCAAGTCCATCAGCCTTTCCTCATAAGATTTTCCGGTCATACCAGGCAACATCCTGGTAAATCTCCTCTGCACCCGTTCCAAAGCTTCCACATCCTTCCTATAATGAGGCGACCAGAACTGTACGCAATACTCCAAATGCGGCCGTACTAGAGTTTTGTACAACTGCAACATGACCTCATGGCTCCGGAACTCAATCCCTCTACCAATAAAGGCCATCACACCATAGGCTTTCTTCACAACCCTATCAACCTGGGTGGCAACTTTCAGGGATCTATGTACATGGACACCGAGATCCCTCTGCTCATCCACACTACCAAGAATTTTACCATTAGCCAAATATTCCTCATTCCTGTTATTCTTTCCAAAGTGAATCACCTCACACTTCTCCACATTAAACTCCATTTGCCACCTCTCAGCTCAGCTCTGCAGCTTATCTATGTCCCTCTGTAACCTGCAACATCCTTCCGCACTGTCTACAACTCCACCCACTTTAGTGTCGTCTGCAAATTTACTCACCCATCCTTCTGCGCCCTCCTCTAGGTCATTTATAAAAATGACAAACAGCAACGGCCCCAGAACAGATCCTTGTGGTACGCCACTCGTAACTGAACTCCATTCTGAACATTTCCCATCAACCACCACTCTCTGTCTTCTTTCAACTAGCCAATTTCTGATCCACATCTCTAAATCACCCTCAATCCCCAGCCTCCGTATTTTCTGCAATAGCCGACCATGGGGAACCTTATCAAACGCTTTACTGAAATCCATATACACCACATCAACTGCTCTACCCTCGTCCACCTGTTCAGTCACCTTCTCAAAGAACTCGATAAGGTTTGTGAGGCATGACCTACCCTTCACAAAACCATGCTGACTATCCCTAATCATATTATTCCTATCTAGATGATTATAAATCGTATCTTTTATAATCCTCTCCAAGACTTTACCCACCACAGACGTTAGGCTCACCGGCCTATAGTTACCGGGGTTATCTCTACTCCCCTTCTTGAACAAAGGGACCACATTTGCTATCCTCCAGTCCTCTGGCACTATTCCTGTAGCCAATGATGACATAAAAATCAAAGCCAAAGGCTCAGCAGTCTCTTCCCTGGCTTCCCAGAGAATCCTAGGATAAATCCCATCAGGCCCCGGGGACTTATCTATTTTCACCTTGTCCAGAATTGCCAACACTTCTTCCCTATGCACCTCAATGCCATCTATTCTAATAGCCTGGGTCTCAGCATTCTCCTCCACAATATTATCTTTTTCCTGAGTGAATACTGACAAAAAGTATTCATTTAGTATCTTGCTTATCTCCTCAGCCTCCACACACAACTTCTCACCACTGTCCTTGACTGGCCCTACTCTTACCCTAGTCATTCTTTTATTCCTGACATACCTATAGAAAACTTTTGGGTTTTCCTTGATCCTACCTGCCAAAGACTTCTCATGTCCCCTCCTTACTCGTCTTAGCTCTCTCTTTAGATCCTTCCTCGCTTCCCTGTAACTATCAAGCGCCCCAACTGAAACTTCACGTCTAATCTTCACAGAGGCCTCCGTTTTCCTCTTAACAAGAGATTCCATTTCTTTGGTAAACCACGGTTCCCTCGCTCTACCCTTTCCTCCCTGTCTGACTGGTACGTACTGATCAAGAACACGCAATAGCTGTTCCTTGAACAAGCTCCACATATCCAGTGTGCCCAACCCTTGCAGCCTACTTCTCCAACCTACACATCCTAAGTCATGTCTAATGGCATCATAATTGCCCTTCCCCCAGCTATAACACTTGCCCTGCGGGGTATACTTATCCCTTTCCATCACTAATGTAAAGGTCACCGAATTGTGGTCACTGTCTCCAAAGTGTTCACCTACCTCCAGACCTAACACCTGGCCTGGTTCATTACCCAAAACCAAATCCAAAGTGGCCTCACCTCTTGTTGGCCTGTCAACATATTGTGTCAGAAAACCCTCCTGCACACATTGTACAAAGAACGACCCATCCAATGTACTCGAACTATATCTTTTCCAGTCAATATTAGGAAAGTTAAAGTCTCCCATAACAACTACCCTGTTACTTTCGCTCTTTTCCAGAATCATCTTCGCCATCCTTTCCTCTACATCTCTAGAACTATTAGGTGGCCGAAAGAAAACTCCCAGCAGTGTGACCTCTCCTTTCCTGTTTCTAACCTCAGCCCATACTACCTCGGAAGAAGAGTCCCCATCTTGCATCCTTTCTGCCACCGTAATACTGTCCTTGACTAGCAGCGCCACACCTCCCCCTCTTTTGCCCCTTCTCTGACCTTACTAAAACACCTAAACCCCGGAACCTGCAACAACCATTCCTGTCCCTGCTCTATCCATGTCTCTGAAATGGCCACAACATCGAAGTCCCAGGTACCAACCCATGCTGCCAGTTCCCCTACCTTATTTCGTATACTCCTGGCATTGAAATAGACACACTTCAAACCACCGACCTGAACACTGGCACCCTCCTGCGAAGTCAAATCTGTGCTCCTGACCTCTCTACTCTCAATCTCCCGTACCCCAAAACTACAATCCAGGTTCCCATGCCCCTGCTGAATTAGTTTAAACCCCCCCAAAGAGTACTAACAAATCTCCCCCCCAGGATATTGGTGCCCCTCAGGTTCAGATGTAGACCATCCTGTCTATAGAGGTCCCACCTTCCCCAGAAAGAGCCCCAGTTATCCAGAAATCTGAATCCCTCCCGCCTGCACCATCCCTGTAGCCACGTGTTTAATTGCTCTCTCTCCCTATTCCTCGTCTCACTATCACGTGGCACGGGCAACAACCCAGAGATAACAACTCTGTTTGTTCTCACTCTGAGCTTCCATCCTAGCTCCCTAAAGGCCTGCCTGACATCCTTGTCCCCTTTCCTACCTATGTCGTTAGTGCCAATGTGGACTACGACTTGGGGCTGCTCCCCTTCCCCCTTAAGGACCCGAAAAACACGATCCGAGACATCACTTACCCTTGCACCTGGGAGGCAACATACCAAACGTGAGTCTCTCTCGCTCCCACAAAATCTCCTATCTGTGCCCCTGACTATTGAGTCCCCAATTACTAATGCTCTGCTTCTCTCCCCCCTTCCCTTCTGAGCAACAGGGACAGACTCCATGCTAGAGTCCCGTACCCCATGGCTTACCCCTGGTAAGTCGTCCCCCCCACAAGTATCCAAAACGGTATACTTGTTACTCAGGGGAACGACCACAGGGGGTCCCTGCACTGACTGCTTCTTCCCAGTCCCTCTTACAGTTACCCATCTATCTCCAGTCTTTGGTGTAACTACTTCCCTGAAGCTCCTATCTATGACCACCTCTGCCTCCCGAATGATCCGAAGTTCATCCAACTCCAGCTCCAGTACCATAACTCGGTCTTGTAGGAGCTGGAGCTGGCTGCACTTCCTGCAGGTAAAATCAGTAGGGACACTAACGGCATCCCTCACCTCAAACATCCTGCAGGAGGAACATTGCACTACCTTCCCTGCTATCCCACTTAATTTCAACCATGTTCTGGTAAACAAATATAAAACAAATAAAAAATAATAATATAATATAGCACTTACCTGCTCACCCCAATGGGTCTTATTATTAGGTTAGAGGAGGAGGGCGGGTGGGAGACACTATACGTGTAGTGTCTCGGGTATCCACTCCACCAGAATTTATTGGCTAGGAGAAAATCCTTCCCAGTAGTCCGCGGGTCGTACTTCCAGTTCCCGCCTTATATTATCTTTGCTCCCACTGGCACCCCGCCGCGCTCAATGTGTCCCCTCCCGCTCTTTCACTGACTCACCGCCGCTCTCCTCGCGCTCTTTTATCCTGTGTCCCTCTGAACTCCCGCTGCTTTATGGGCTCTCCCTCTGTCTCTGAACCCCCGCTGCTTTATGGGCTCTCTCTCTCTCTGAACTCCCGCTGCTTTATGGGCTCTCTGTCTCTGAACTCCCGCCGCTTTATGGGCTCTCCCTCTCTCTCTGAACTCCCGCTGCTTTATGGGCTCTCTGTCTCTGAACTCCCGCTGCTTTATGGGCTCTCTCTCTGTCTCTGAACTCCCGCTGCTTTATGGGCTCTCTGTCTCTGAACTCCCGCCGCTTTATGGGCTCTCTGTCTCTGAACTCCCGCTGCTTTATGGGCTCTCTGTCTCTGAACTCCCGCTGCTTTATGGGCTCTCTCTCTCTGAACTCCCGCTGCTTTCTGGGCTCTCCCTCTGTCTCTGAACTCCCGCTGCTTTATGGGCTCTCTCTGTCTCTGAACTCCCGCTGCTTTATGGGCTCTCTGTCTCTGAACTCCCGCTGCTTTATGGGCTCTCTGTCTCTGAACTCCCGCTGCTTTATGGGCTCTCTGTCTCTGAACTCCCGCTGCTTTATGGGCTCTCTCTCTCTGAACTCCCGCTGCTTTCTGGGCTCTCTCTCTCTGAACTCCCGCTGCTTTATGGGCTCTCTGTCTCTGAACTCCCGCTGCTTTCTGGGCTCTCCCTCTGTCTCTGAACTCCCGCCGCTTTCTGGGCTCCCTCTGTCTCTGAACTCCCGCTGCTTTCTGGGCTCTCCCTCTGTCTCTGAACTCCCGCTGCTTTATGGGCTCTCTGTCTCTGAACTCCCGCTGCTTTATGGGCTCTCTGTCTCTGAACTCCCGCTGCTTTCTGGGCTCTCTCTGTCTCTGAACTCCCGCTGCTTTATGGGCTCTCTCTGTCTCTGAACTCCCACTGCTTTCTGGGCTCTCCCACTCTCTCTGAACTCCCGCTGCTTTCTGGGCTCTCTCTCTCTGAACTCCCGCCGCTTTCTGGGCTCTCCCTCTGTCTCTGAACTCCCACTGCTTTCTGGGCTCTCCCACTCTCTCTGAACTCCCGCTGCTTTCTGGGCTCTCTGTCTCTGAACTCCCGCTGCTTTCTGGGCTCTCCCTCTCTCTCTGAACTCCCGCTGCTTTCTGGGCTCTCCCACTCTCTCTGAACTCCCGCTGCTTTATGGGCTCTCTGTCTCTGAACTCCCGCTGCTTTATGGGCTCTCTCTCTCTGAACTCCCGCTGCTTTCTGGGCTCTCTCTGTCTCTGAACTCCCGCTGCTTTCTGGGCTCTCCCTCTGTCTCTGAACTCCCGCCGCTTTCTGGGCTCCCTCTCTCTGAACTCCCACTGCTTTCTGGGCTCTCTGTCTCTGAACTCCCGCTGCTTTCTGGGCTCTCCCTCTGTCTCTGAACTCCCGCTGCTTTCTGGGCTCTCTGTCTCTGAACTCCCGCTGCTTTATGGGCTCTCTCTCTGTCTCTGAACTCCCGCTGCTTTATGGGCTCTCTGTCTCTGAACTCCCGCTGCTTTATGGGCTCTCTCTCTCTCTCTGAACTCCCGCTGCTTTCTGGGCTCTTCCTCTGTCTCTGAACTCCCGCTGCTTTATGGGCTCTCTCTCTCTCTCTGTCTCTGAACTCCCGCTGCTTTCTGGGCTCTCTCTCTGTCTCTGAACTCCCGCTGCTTTCTGGGTTCTCTCTATCTCTGAACTCCTGCTGCTTTCTGGGCTCTCTCTCTGTCTCTGAACTCCCGCTGCTTTATGGGCTCTCTGTCTCTGAACTCCCGCTGCTTTCTGGGTTCTCTCTATCTCTGAACTCCTGCTGCTTTCTGGGCTCTCTCTCTCTCTGAACTCCCGCCGCTTTATGGGCTCTCTGTCTCTGAACTCCCGCCACTTTCTGGGCTCTCTCTCTGTCTCTGAACTCCCGCTGCTTTATGGGCTCTCTGTCTCTGAACTCCCGCCACTTTCTGGGCTCTCTCTCTGTCTCTGAACTGCCGCCGCTTTCTGGGCTCTCTGTCTCTGAACTCCCGCTGCTTTATGGGCTCTCCCTCTGTCTCTGAACTCCCGCTGCTTTATGGGTTCTCTGTCTCTGAACTCCCGCTGCTTTATGGGTTCTCTCTGTCTCTGAACTGCCGCCACTTTCTAAGCTCTCTCTCTGAACTCCCGCTGCTTTATGGGCTCTCTCTCTCTCTCTGAACTCCAGCTGCTTTATGGGCTCTCTCTCTCTCTCTGAACTCCCGCTGCTTTATGGGCTCTCCCTCTGTCTCTGAACTCCCGCTGCTTTATGGGCTCTCCATTGGTGAAATGAAAAATGAAAATCGCTTATTGTCACGAGTAGACTTCAATTAAGTTACTGTGAAAAGGGCAGCACGGTGGCACAGTGGTTAGCATTGCTGCCTCGGGCGCGGAGGACCTGGGTTCGAATCCGGGCCCTGGGTCACTGTCCGTGTGGATTTTGCACATTCTCCCCGTGTCTGCGTGGGTTTCACCCCCACAACCCAAAGATGTGCAGGATAGGTAGATTGGCCACACTAAATTGCCCCTTAATTGGAAAAAATAATTGGGTACTCTAAATTTATTTTTAAAAAAGAAAAGAAAAAAAAGTTACTGTGAAAAGCCCCTAGTCGCCACATTCCGGTGCCTGGCCGGGGAGGCTGGTAGGGAATCGAACCGTGCTGCTGACCTGCTTGGTCTGCTTTAAAAGCCAGCGATTTAGCCCACTGAGCTAAACCAGCCCCTGGTGAGGAGGTGGAACTGAAGGTGATCAATATTAGTAGAGAAATGGTGTTGGGGAAATTGATGAGATTGAAGGCCGATAAATCTCCAGGACCTGATAATCTACATCCCAGGGTACTGAAGGAGGTGGCTCTAGAAATAGTGGATACATTGGTGGTCACCTTCCAGGATTCTATAGATTCTGGAGCAGTCCCTGCAGATGAGAGGGTGGCTAATGTAACTCCACTATTTAAAAAGGGAGGTCGAGAGAAGGCAGGGAATTATTGACCAGTCAGATTGATGACAGTAGTGGGAAAAATTCTAGAATCCATTATCAAAGATTTTATAGCAAAGCACTTCGAAAACAGTGGCAGGATCAGACAGAGTCAGCGTGGATTTATAAAGGGGAAATTATGCTAGACAAATCTGGAATTCTTTAATGATGGAACTAGTAGAATTGATGAGGGGGAGCCAGAGGATGTGGTGTATTTGGACTTTCAGAATGGTCTTGACAAAGTCCCGCATAAAAGATTAGGGTGTAAAATTAAAGCGCATGTGATTGGGGGCAGTATAATGAGGTGGATAGAAAACTGGTTGGCAGACAGGAAACAGAGAGTAGGGATTAATGGGTCCTTTTCAAATTGACAGGCAGTAACCAGTGGGGTACCACAGGGATCGGTGCTGGGACCCCAGCTATTCACAGTATATATTAATGATTTGGATGCAACAAAATGTTGTATCTCCAAATTTGCAGATGACACCAAGTTGTGTGGGAGGGTGAGCTGTGAGGAAGATGAGGAGATCCTTCAGAGTGATTTGAACAAGTTGAGCGAGTGGGTAAATGAATGCCAGATGCAGTATAATTTGGATAAATGCGAGGTTATCCATTTTGTAGCAAAAATGAGAAGGCAGATTATTATCTGAATGGCCATAAATTAGGAGAGGGGAACGTGCAATGAGACCTGGGTGTCCTCGTACACCAGTCACTGAAGGTAAGCATGCAGGTACAGCAGGCGGTAAAGAAGGCAAATGGTATGTTGGCCTTCATAGCGAGAGGATTTGAGTACAGGAGCAAGAAGGATGTTCCTGATAGGAACAGAACCAGGGGTCACAGTCTGAGGATACTGGGTAGATCATTTAGGACAGAGATGAGGAGACATTTCTTCACCCAAAGACTGGAGAGCCTGGGGAATCTGTTACAACAGGAAGTAATTGAGCCCAAAACATTGTATGGTTTCAAGAAACAGTGGAGAGGATGTGTCTGATGATCCGGCTTGATGCAGAGGTCCATCTTCTGAAAACTTTAGTGTATTCAATTGATGCACGATCAATTGCACAAAGACGAGAGTTGGATGCAATCGAGGCTTTAATACACTAAGATGTGTAGCCTCCTACAGCAGCTGGCGAAATGGCTGCTGTACAGGGAGCACACACATTTATACTCCGTCCACTGGGCGGAGCCAGCAGGCAGGGAACTAACCCCGTACCTGTAGTACAGGGCCTTACCACAAATCACCTAATATATACATCAGTGGTGACTACCACAGTGGAGTACTAGTGTTTTAACATTAATTATCAATTAGGTTTCTGGTACATAAGTATTTCAAAAGCCTGTATCTTCAGGCGCACTAGTCACTATTTTTAACTGCTGTATTACACAATGAGTTAAATTCTTCCTTACCTTAAAATGCCGTTCAAGGGTCGAAAGGAATCTGACATTGTCTGCAGCTTCTACATGATACTTGGTCAGATCCGTCGTGATTAAATTGAGGTTCTGGATTAAACCGAGATCAATTTTGCTGACAAAGTCAACAATCTTCTTCACCACAGGCAGTTTCAGCTGCTCGCTGAGGGCGCTGAGAGTTGCATTGCGTTCACGCCAGAAATCAATCTCTGCCAACGGACTATTACCCTGAAGAAGAGATTCCTATATTACCTCGTGCAAAAAGAAAATGCATTCTTGTTCTCAATCTTAAAAAGCTTGATAATAAAGAAAGGACCATTTTGACTTTGTGGAAAGTATTAGTATTTATTACACCAAGACTGGACTCAAGTAGTAATAATAATCTTTATTGCCACAAGTAGGCTTACATTAACACAGCAATGAAGTTACTGTGAAAAGCCCCTAGTTGCCACATTCCGCCGCCTGTTCGGGTACACAGAGGGAGAATTCAGAATGTCCAATTCACCTAACAGCACGTCTTTCGGGAGGGACTTGTGGAAGGAAACCGGAGCACCCGGAGGGAACCCACGCAGACACGGGGAGAACGTGCAGACTCCGCACAGACAGTGACCCAAGCCGGGAATCGAACCTGGGACCCTGGAACTATGAAGCAACAGTGATAACCACTGTGCTACTATGCCACCCAATTTCCCACATATTCAGAAGTGAGGAAGTTATGCTTCAGTTCTACAGAGCCTTGATCATACCCTACCTGGAGTAAGTGTGTTCAGTTCTGGACGCCGTACCTCAGAAAGGACATTTTGGTCTTAGAGGGATGCTTCAGGGATTCACACGATCTGGCAAGGCTTAAAGATGAGGGCATGTTTACAGGACATAGGAGTGATCTGATTAGGTTTTTAAAACAGCTAAGTGATTCAATAGTGCTGATACTCTGAAACAAACCCCTGTGGTGGGGAAGTCCAGAACAAAGGGGCATTATCCAAATTGAGCCATACCGTTAAGGAATTTATCCAGGAATTACTTTCCACATAAAGGGGTGAAAATCTGAAACTCGCTTCCCGAAAAGGCTTTGAATACTGGGGCTCAATTGAAAATTTCTAAATGGATATCAATAGATGACGGATTCTGACAACGGTCATTGAGCTGAAACGTTCACAGATGCTCCCTGATAGGCTGAGCATTGCCCACATTTTCTGTTTTTAGTTTAGATTTTCAGCATCTGCAATGCTTTGCTTGTGTACCATTAGGTTTATGTTGGATAAGGATGGTAAGGCTTGCGATACAATGGCAGGTAAATGGAGGTACAGATCAGCTGCAATCAAACAGAATAGCAAAATAGGCCTTTGGAGCCAACAGCTCGATTCTTCTCCATGTTTATATGCATGATGTCGGGTGGCCTGAATATATGAAGAACCCACATAAAGAGCGAAAAGACTTTCATCTTCAAGTAGACAACCTTCACAAGGGGTGGAAAGCTGCCTTTGAGATACACTACAAGTTTGTAACCTCACAGATAGTGAAAAAGACTGAAGCAAAATGGAAAAGTGGGTTAGCACTGCTGGAGAGAGAAGTATGAGACAGAAGGAACCAGTACTGGGAAATCTTGGAAATGCCCAACAGGTTTACAGCTCATGACATCAACAATGAGGATAATGATGCAAGTACAATGGGGGATTAATCAAGAGTAATATCACTGATGCACGATCAATTGCTCAAAGACGAGAGTTGAATACAACTGAGGCTTTATTATACTAGGATGTGTGGCCTCCAACAGCAGCTGGCAAAATGGCTGCTGTACGGGGAGGACACATATTTATACTCCGCCTACTGGGCGGAGCCAGCAGGCAGGGACTACCCCCGTACCTGTAGTACAGGGCCTTACCACACCTCTCCTAATATATACAACAGTGGTGATTACCACATTCACCCCCTGTTAAAATTGAGTCCGGCGGGGGTGGCGGAGAACTATATACAGAACAAGTTTTAATATACAGAGGCATAAAAATGTTTTGGAGTTCAGTACAAGGTGCTTTAACAGTCCCGAACCAATGACAGGTTCAGCCGGTCCGGGGCCTAGATCTGACGTTAGGATTGACTCAGTGGTGGCGGCGATTCCGGTGTCGGTCTGGTCCTCGGTGACTCCAGGAGCGTGCCGAAATCCTCCTCATCCTCGGGCGTGGACAGTGGGAGGACTGATGGTCCCTGGGGGGTTGCTCCTGGGTGCACCAGGGGAGGGGAGGGTGGCACCAGGCCGGAGGGGTGTGAGTGTGGGGTGATGTGTTAGGGTCGTCGGTCTCGTCATCCCCTCGGTTGTGGCACGCATAGGCAGGGACACGGGAAAAGCGAGCAAAACGGCCACTTTCCTCGATGCTCAGGCCCTGCATCTGTGCGATGGCCTGCACCCATTCCATCTCGTGGGAGGCCAGCTTGGCAGTCTCTGCCGCCCTGATGTGGGAGTAACGATTCTCAACATGCTCATGGACAACGCAGGTTTCGATGGTGATGGTGAGGGTGAGCTGCTTGACTTTCAGGAGCTGCTGGCGAAGGGAGTCGGAGTGGACTCTGAAAACGATCTGATCCTGGATCATGGAATCAGCTGTCGAGTCATAATTACATGACTGCGCGAGGATGCGGAGATGGGTCAAGAAGGACTGAAAAGGTTCATCCTTACCCTGAAGCCTCTGCTGGAAAATGTACCGTTCAAAGATCTCATTCACCTCAATGTCGCAGCGGCTGCAGAACTTCAGCAGGACTGTTTTGAACTTCGTCTTGTCTTCGCCTTCAGCGAACGTAACGGAGATGTAGATGTGGATGGCGTGGTCCCCCGCTGTGGAGAGAAATAGCGCGATCTTCCTGGCATCGGACGCGGTCTCGAGGTCGGCGGCCACGATGTATAAGAGGAACTTTTGCTTGAAGATCTTCCAATTGGCGCTGAGGTTGCCGGAGATGCGGAGCTGCGGAGGAGGGTGGATGTTTTCCATTTCACCGGATGGCTGCTTGCTGGTCAATGCTGATTCACTCGAGGTAGGTCCGTCAATATCAATATCACTCTGGTACCATGTGTTAGGCAGGTTGGTTCGACGTGGACTGCACTTGATGCAATGTGGTGAGAGACAGACCTCTAACACTGGAGAAGATCCAACACGACTTTATTCAACGACATAACTAATATACATATTCAGCTGTGGGTCGCCACTACACTGAACTGACTGGAGACCTGGTACTAGCCTGACCAGACTTACTAGCTACCGCATGGTGTTTGCACTGGCTAGCTCACGGACTCTGACTCTCTCGGTGGCTGGGTCCAGAGAGAGAGCGGGAAAACTAGTGCCCTCTGGCTTTATAGTGGTAGTGTTCTATCTGGTGATTGGCTGCACTGTGCTGTGCGCTTACTGGTCATCCTGTGTGTCAATCACTGCCTGTCTGCACTTCATTATATACAGGAGTGGGTAACATGACATGGGGAATCTGCTGGTGCCAGGTCCCTGAGGGAGACAGTATCCTGGCGGTCGTCGGGGTACACTACGTAGGCATACTGGGGGTTAGCATGGAGTAACTGCACCCTTTCAACCAACAGGTCCGCCTTGTAGAGTCGTACATGCTTACGGAGGAGTACGGGTCCTGGAGCTGCGAGCCAAGTCGGGAGCAACACCCCAGATGTGGACTTCCTGGGGAAGGCAAGGGACGTTCATGGGGTGTGTCGTTAGTCGCAGTACATAGGAGCGACCGAATGGAGTGCAGGGCATCGGGGAGGACCTCCTGCCAGCGGGAGGCCAGGAGATTTCTGGACCGTAGGGCCAGCTAGACGGCCCTCCAGACCGTCCCGTTGCCCCTCTCCACCTGCACGTTTCCCCGAGGGGTACAGCTGGTCGTCCTGATGGAGGCGATACCCTGCTGAGCAGGAACTGACACAGCTCATCACTCATGAATGAGGATCCTCTGTCGCTGTGGATGTAGGCGGGGAAGCCGAACAGAGCGAAGATGGTGTTGAGGGCTTTGATGATGGTGGCAGACGTCATGTCGGGGCATGGGATGGCGAAGGGGAATCTGGAGTACACATCGACTACACTGAGGAAATTGTTACGGTCGGTGGAGGGGAGGGGCCCTTTGAAATCCACACTGAGGCGCTCAAAGGAGCGGGAGGCCTTCACCAGGCACGCCCGGTCTGGCCGGTAGAAGTGCGGCTTGCACTCCGCACAGACCTGGCAGTCCCTGGTGATTGCCCGTACTTCCTCGACGGAGTAGGGCAGATTGCGGGCCTTGATGAAGTGGTACAACCGTGTGACCCCCAGGTGACAAAGGCTGTCGTGCAGGGTCCGGAGACGGTCCACCTGTGCACCGGTTGAGCTTACCGGGGTGATACAAAATCTCATAGTTGTAGGTGGAGAGCTCGATCCTCCACCGCAAGATTTTATCGATTTTGATCTTGCCCCGCTGTGTGTTGTTAAACATAAAGGCTACCGACCGTTGGTCAGTGAGAAGAGTGAGTCTCCTGCCGGCCAGGTGATGGCTCCAATGCCGCACAGCTTCAACGATTTCCTGGGCCTCTTTTTCGACGGAGAGTGTCAAATTTCGGAGGCATGAAGGGGTCGTGAAAAGAATGCCATGGGCCTGCCTGCCTGGTTGAGGGTGGCAGCTAGAGTGACGTCTGATGCTTCGCTCTCCATTTGAAAGGGTAACGTCTCATCGACTGCATGCATCGCGGTCCTGGCGATGTCGGCCCTAATATGGTTGAAGGCCTGTCAGGGGGGAAAGAATGGACTGGATGAGTGGGCGGGCCTTGTCCGGATCCACTGGGTGTAGTAAGAAAAGAACCCCAGGCAGCGTTTCAGGACCTTGGGGCAGTCGGGAAGGGGGAGTTCCATGATGGGGCGCATGCGGTCAGGGTCGGGCCCCAGAACTCCGTTCTGGACCACATAGCCGAGGATGGCCAAGCAGTTTGTGCTGAATACGCACTTCTCCTTGTTATAGGTGACGTTTAGGAGAGTGGCGATGTGGAGAAAGTTGGCAAAGATGGCATCGTGGTCCTGCTGATCGTGGCCACAGATGGTGACATTGTCTAGGTACGGGAAAGTGGCCCGCATCCCGTACCGGTCGACCGTTCGGTCCATCTCCCTTTGGAAGACCGAGACCCCGTTGGTGACGCCGAAGGGAACCCTAAGAAAATGGTAGAGGCGGCCATCTGCCACGAAGGCAGTGTATGGGCGGTCTGCCTTACGGATGGGGAGCTGGTGGTAGGCGGATTTTAGGTCTACAGTTGAGAAGACCCCGTACTGTGCACTCTGATGAACCATATCAGATATGTGTGGGAGTGGGTACGCGTTGAGCTGCTTGTATCGATTGATGGTCTGGCTATAGTCCACGGCCATTCGGTATTTCTCCCCAGTTTTCACCACTACCACTTGGGCTCTCCAGGGGCTGTTGCTGGCCTCGATGTTGCCTTCCCGAAGCAGTCGCTGGACCTCGGACCTGTGAAGGTCCTGTCCTGGGCGCTGTAACGTCTGCTCCTGGTGGCGACGGGTTTGCAATCCGGGGTTAGGTTTGCGAATAGAGAAAGTGGGTCGACTTCAGCGTCATGAAGCCGCACACAGTAAGGGGTGGTAGGGGCCCGCCAAATTTCAATGTTAGGCTCTGGAGGTTGCACTGGAAGTCCAGGCTGAGTAGCAGGGCAGCGCAGTGGTTGGGGAGGATGTAAAGGCAGAAGCCGCTGAATTCTACGCCCTGGATCGTGAGCGTGGCTATACAGTACCCTTGGATCGCCACAGAGTGGGACCTGGAGGCCAGGGAGATTCTCTGATTGGCGCGGTGTACCGCGAGGGAGCTGCGCCTTACCGTATCGGGATGTGGGGATGCCGGCATTGGACTGGGGTGAGCACAGTAAGAAGTCTTACAACACCAGGTTAAAGTCCAACAGGTTTGTACAGACACCAACAGGTATCGGGATGGATGAAGCTTTCGGTGCTCACGGAGTCCAGCAGACAGGAGATCTCGTGCCCATCGATCTTCACGCTTGTCGAGGCGGTGGCTAGATTGTGCGGGCAAGACCGGTCAATCGTGACCAAGGCGAGCCAAGGATGGTCGTCGCTGGTGTCGGACGATGGGGTGCCCGGGGGGGCACAGGTCTTGGTAGATGGTAGCGCCCATGTGCCGTTGGGGAGACAAGATGGCGGCGCCTGAAGACCCTGAGGTGGACACGATGGCTGCACCCACGGGCCGCACGTGGTAGGGGTTGAAAAAGATGGCGGCGCCCACTGGCCGCACATGGTCCGCGGAGGGGAAGATGGCGGCGCCCACTGTCCGTACGCGGGGGGGGGCGATACCGGCGACTGAGCGGGCCTGGCACACCGCGGCGAAGTGCCCATTTTTGCCGCAGGCCTTGCAAAGGGCGCTCCGGGCTGGGCAGCGTTGGCAGGGGTGTTTTTTCTGCCCACAGAAGTAACATTTGGGGCCCCTGGGGTTGGCTGGCTGGCGCGTGGCACAGGCGTAGGATTGGCTGAGTGGGGTCCCCGGTGGGGCGGCCATCTGCAGAGTCCACGATGCGTAGGAGGGGTGGGCCGCGCGGCCGGGGGTGTAGGCCTGGATATTGCGCAAGGCGATTGTCATCGATAGCGCCAGCTTTTTGGTTTCCGCGAGGTCAAGCGTGGCCCCCTCTAAAAGTCGCTGGCGGATGTGGTCTGACCCTATTCCCGTGACGAAAGCTCCCGCATGAGGAGGTTGGAATGTTCCGTGGCCGTGATGGCCTGACAATCACAGTCTCTGACCAGAGGAATTAAAGCACGCCAGAAATCTTCTACGGACTCACCAGGGAGCTGACTACGAGTAGAGAGTATGTGCCTGGCGAAGAGCATGTTTGTCCACTGGGCGTAGTTCTCTTTCAGTAGCGCCATGGCTTCATCGTAGGTCGGTGCGTCCTGGATAAGAGGAAAAACGTTGGAGCTCAGCTGCGAGTAGAGGATCTGGATCTTCTGAGCTTCCGGAATTGGGTCTGGTGCAGACCTGATGTAAGCTTCGAAACCAGCTAGCCAGTGTTCAAAGTCCTTTTTGGCGTTGCTTGATTGCGGATCCAGCTGCAGGCGATCCGGCTTGATGCGAAGGTCCATCTTCTGAAGTGTAATAAATTGATGCCCGTACAATTGCACAAAGACGAGAGTCAGTCTACTGGGCGGAGCCAGCAGGTAGAGACTACCCTCCTACGTAGTACAGGGCCTTACCACACCTCTCCTAATATATACAAGTGGTGATGACTACAATCACAACACCATAGACAGCAACTCTGAAGAGCCAGGAGGCCCTTGAAGGTGAATAAATGGGTGTTTCCCCCCCACCTCCTCCTCTAACCAAAAAAAAAACCCACGGTCGTTGGGAAGCAGGAGCAGGGGCCTGTCGTGAAGGTGAGTGAGTGCCTTTAAATTTGCTTACCTTTCAGCGGGAGCAGCCTCCGGATTCTCGGTGGGAGCAGGGGCCTGTCGTGAAGGTGAGTGCCTGTAACAAGTCGGGTGGTTGCTAAACCCGAGACACTACACTTGCAGTGTCCCCCACCCTTCCACCTCCTCTAACCTAAGGGGTTGAGGGAATATCAGGTAAGCTCTTCCTTTCTTTTTCTTTTTCTTGTTTTTTTAAAATCTAGAGGTGATGTCAGGGAAGGCAGTACAATGCTCCTCCTGCAGAATGTTTGAGGTGAGGGACGCCGTCAGTGTCCCTGCTGATTTCATCTGTGGGAAGTACACCCAACTCCAGCTCCTCAAAAACCGTGTTAGGGAACTGGAGCTTGAGCTGGATGAACTTCGGACCATTCGAGAGGCAGAGGTGGTCATAGATAGGAGCTTCAGTGAGATAGTTATGCCAAAGAATAAAGATAGATGGGTGACGGTGAGAGGGGCTGGGGGTAAGCAGTCAGTACAGAGATCCCCTGTGGCCGTTCCCCTTAGTAACAGGTATACCGCTTTGGATACTGTTGGGGGGGGGGGACTTACCAGGGGTCAGCCATGGGGTACAGGTCTCTGGCACAGAGTCTGTCCCTGTTGCTCAGAAGGGAAGGGGGGAGAGGAGTAGAGCATTAGTCATTGGAGACTCCATAGTTAGGGGGATAGATAGGAGATTCTGTGGGAACGAGAGAGACTTGCGGTTGGTGTGTTGCGTCCCAGGTGCCAGGGTCAGCGATATCTCAGATCGTCTTTTCGGGATCCTTAAGGGGGAGGGGGAGCAGCCCCAAGTCGTGGTCCACATAGGTACCAACGACATAGGTAGGAAAAGGGATAGGGATGTAAGGCAGGAATTCAGGGAGCTAGGGTGGAAACTTAGAGCTAAAACAAACAGAGTTATTATCTCTGGGTTGTTACCCGTGCCACGTGCTAGCGAGTTGAGGAATAGGGAGAGAGAGAGCAGTTTAACACGTGGCTGCAGGGATGGTGCAGGAGGGAGGGTTTCAGATTCCTGGACAATTGGGGCTCATTCTGGGGTAGGTGGGACCTCTAAAAACGGGATGGTCTACACCTGGACCAGAGGGGTACTAATATCCTGGGGGGAGGTTTGCTAATGCTCTTCGGGAGGGTTTAAACTAGTTCAGCAGGGGATTGGGAACCTGAATTGTAGCTCCAGTATACAAGAAGCTGAGAGTAGTGAGGTCATGAGTAAGGTTTCAAAGTTGCAGGAGTGTACCGGCAGGAAGGATGGTGGTTTAAAGTGCGTCTACATCAATGCCAGGAGCATCCGGAATAAGGTGGGTGAGCTTGCGGCATGGGTTAGTACCTGGGACTTCGATGTTGTGGTCATTTCGGAGACATGGATAGAGCAGGGACAGGAATGGTTGCTGCAGGTGCCGGGGTTTAGATATTTCAGTAAGCTCAGGGAAAGTGGTGAGAGAGGGGGAGGGGTGACATTGTTAGTCAAGGACAGTATTACGGTGGCTGAGAGGGCATTTGATGAGGACTCGAATACTGAGGTAGTATGGGCTGAGTTAAGAAACAGGAAAGGAGAGGTCACCCTGTTAGGGCTTTTCTATAGGCCTCCGAAAAGTTCCACAGATGTAGAGGAAAGGATTGCAAAGATGATTCTGGATAGGAGCGAAAATAACAGGGTAGTTGTTATGGGGGACTTTAAATTTCCAAATATTGACTGGAAACGCTATAGTTCGAGTACTTTAGATGGATCCGTTTTTGTCCAATGTGTGCAGGAGGGTTTCCTGATGCAGTATGTAGATAGGCCAACAAGAGGCGAGGCCGTATTGGATTTGGTACTGGGTAATGAACCAGGACAGGTGTTAGATTTGGAGGTAGGTGAGCATTTTGGTGATAGTGAGCACAATTCGATTACGTTTACTTTAGCGATGGAAAGGGATAGGTATATACCACAGGGCAAGAGTTATTGCTGGGGGAAAAGGCAATTATGATGTGATGAGGCAAGACTTAGGATGCATCGGCTGGAGAGGAAAACTGCAGGGGATGGACACAATGGAAATGTGGAGCATGTTCAAGGAACAGCTACTGCGTGTCCTTGATAAGTATGTACCTGTTAGGCAGGGAGGAAGTGGTCGAGTGAGGGAACCATGGGTTACTAAAGCAGTTGAATCACTTGTCAAGAGGAAGAAGGAGGCTTAAGTAAAGATGAGACGTGATGGTTCAGTTGGGTCGCTTGAGGGTTACAAGTTAGCTAGGAAGGCTCTAAAGAGAGAGCTAAGAAGAGCCAAGCGAGGGCATGAGAAGTCTTTGGCAGGTAGGATCAAGGATAACCCTAAAGCTTTCTATAGGTATGTCAGGAATAAAAGAATGACTAAGGTAAGAGTAGGGCCAGTCAAGGACAGTAGTGGGAAGTTGTGCGTAGAGTCCGAGGAGATAGGAGAGGTGCTAACTGAGTATTTTTCTTCAGTATTCACACAGGAAAAAGACAAAGTTGTCGAGGAGAATACTGAGATACAGGCTACTGGACTAGAAGGGCTTGAGGTTCATAAGGAGGAGGTGTTAGCGATTCTGGAAAGTGTGAAAATAGATAAGTCCCCTGGGCCGGATGGGATTTATCCTAGGATCCTCTGGGAAGCTAGGGAGGAGATTGCTGAACCTTTGGCTTTGATCTTTAAGTCATCTTTGTCTGCAGGAATAGTGCCAGAGGACTGGAGGATAGCAAATGTTGTCCCCTTGTACAAGAATGTGAGTAAAGATAACCCCGGTAATTATAGACCAGTGAGCCTTACTTCTGTTGTGGGAAAATTCTTGGAAAGGTTTATAAGAGATAGGATGTATAATCATCTGGAAAGGAATAATTTGATTAGAGATATTCAACATGGTTTTGTGAAGGGTAGGTCGTGCCTCACAAACCTCATTGAGTTCTTCGAGAAGGTGACCAAACAGGTGGATGAGGGTAAAGCAGTTGATGTGGTGTATATGGATTTCAGTAAAGCATTTGATAAGGTTCCCCACGGTAGGCTACTGCAGAAAATACAGAGGCATGGGATTCAGGGTGATTTAGCAGTTTGGATCAGAAAATGGCTAGCTGGAAGAAGACAAAGAGTGGTGGTAGATGGGAAATGCTCTGACTGGTGTCCAGTTACTAGTGGTGTGCCACAAGGATCTGTTTTGGGGCCGTTGCTGTTTGTCATTTTTATAAATGACCTGGAGGAGGGCGTAGAAGGATAGGTGAGTAAATTTGCAGAGACACTAAGGTCGGTGGAGTTGTGGACAGTGCAGAAGGATGTTACAAGTTACAGAGGGACATAGATAAGCTGCAGAGCTGAGCTGACAGGTGGCAAATGGAGTTTAATGCAGAAAAGTGTGAGGTGATTCATTTTGGAAGGAATAACAGGAAGGCAGAGTACTGGGCTAATGGTAAGATTCTTGGTAGTGTGGACGAGCAGAAAGATCTCGGTCCATGTCCATAGATTCCTGAAAGTTGCCACCCCGGTTGAGAGGGTTGTTAAGAAGGCGTACGGTGTGTTAGCTTTTATTGGTAGAGGAATTGAGTTTCGGAGCCATGAGTTCATGTTGCAGTTGTACAAAACTCTGGTGCGGCCGCATTTGGAGTATTGTGTGCAGTTCTGGTCGCCGCATTATAGGAAGGATGTGGAAGCATTGGAAAGGGTGAAGAGGAGATTTACAAGAAGGTTGCCTGGTATGGAGGGAAGATCATATGAGGAAAGGCTGAAAGACTTGAGGCTGTTTTCGTTAGAGAGAAGAAGGTTAAGAGGGGACTTAATTGAGGCATACAAGATGATCAGAGGATTAAATAGGGTGGACATCGACAGCCTTTTTCCTCGGATGGTGATGTCCAGCACGAGGCGACACAGCTTTAAATTGAGGGGAGATAGATATGAAATGAAATGAATGAAATGAAAATTGCTTATTGTCACAAGTAGGCTTCAAATGAAGTTACTGTGAAAAGCCCCTAGTTGCCACATTCCGGCGCCTGTTTGGGGAGGCTGGTACGGGAATTGAACCGTGCTGCTGGCCTGCTTTGGTCTGCTTTAAAAGCCAGCGAATTAGCCCTGTGCTAAACCAGCCCCTATATAGGACAGATGTCAGAGGTAGGTTCTTTACTCAGAGAGTAGTAAGGGCGTGGATTGCCCTGCCTGCAACAGTAGTGGACTCGCCAACACTAAACGCATTCAAATGGTCATTGGATAGGCATATGGACGATAAGGGAATAGTGTAGAGGGACTTTAGGAGGGTTCCACAGGACAGTGCAACATCGTGGGCCGAAGGGTCTGTACTGCGCTGTAATGTTCTATGTTCTATGTTCTACATAGAAAACAGGCGCTGTGGCAGTGTAAGTACAATCAGTCCCCTTCGGGACTACCAGAATGCCGGTCTTTGTCCGGGCGGCTTTAACATAGTCTGGCAATGGGCCCAGCTGGGCAGGCCACCTCCCACGAGCGAGGAAGCTAGTATTCCATGAGTCCCATGGGGGGGATCGATTCAGGTATCCCCATGGGCCTTGTGAGGGCGAATACACCCCTCCTCCCCTCCAAATCCAACGTTCTTGTCCAGTGGTCAGCTGAGGGGACCTTCACTGCTTCACGTGAACTTCACTGCATCTCTGCCAATGCTGTTGAGGTGGCACCGGAGCCTGGCGACTTTCTGCGAGCTCTCTCTCACAGATCCCTTTCCTACATATCTTATAACCCTACTAACATTTTCAAACTTAATTCTAACACTAACACTATCTCTAACCTTTCTCTTTATGTTTACTTACAGCTCTGAAAATCCACCGACGTCCGTCGGCTGCACCACCTGACCTGACCTGACCCGGCAGGACTCCTCCGGCCAGCCGACCCCGGTCCCTGGAGCACCCGGCCCTACTCCCAGAACGTCCGACCAGGCCCTCAATTTGAGATCTGGCTCGGCCCGACACAACCCAACCCGGAGAGACCCACCCAGCGCCCCGACTTACTGGCAGCTGAAGGAAAGGATAATCTACATGGAGGCCGACCGGGCCTACTCCAAGGCTGGGATCCAGGAACGTCCGACCAGACCACCAACACTGGAACCGACCATGTGACCTGACCCAACTGCCAGCGACCTAAATCCAGATTAAACACCCCCTAAATGGCAGGGACCTCACATGAGGACCCGAACGCACTGAAAAGTAGACCCATACTCGCGGAATCCAAACCGGATCGCAAACTTGCCCACCCCCCCCCCCCCCCCCCCCCAGCACACACACCCAAAATCACAACCAGCGCCTGGGACCCCACCAAACGCAACCACTTACCTTCCACAAGATCAGACATCTCCCATCGAGCAGCACGGTAGCATAGTGGTTAGCACTGTTGCTTCACAGCTTCAGGGACCCGGGTTTGACTCCTGCTTGGGTCACTGTCTGTGCGGAGTCTGCACCTTCTCCCCATGTCCCCATGTCTGCGTGGGGTTCCTCCGGGTGCTCCAGTTTCCTCCCACAAGTCCCAAAAGACGTGCTTGTTAGGTGAATTGGACATTCTGAATTCTCCCTCAGTGTACCCGAACAGGCGCCGGAATTTGGCGATGAGGGGATTTTCACAGTGATAATGTAAGCCTACTTGTGACACTAATAAAGATTAGGACAAAACCTTACAGGAAAACTAAAGAGTGTCCTATTTGAAGGTAAATGGCACCTGGGGCATCTTTGTCAGTTGTTCTTCGATAACACTAGTGATTTGCACCTGCCAGTTCATTATACTCTGTTCCAGTTTTTCCATTATAAGCAGGTCAAAAGCAAATTGGTTCAAGTCCGTTTCAACATCGATTGATGGCATCTCGAGCTTAATCTCACCTGGTTAGGAAAAATAGAAAACCATTTACTTTGGAGTAATAACAATACTTAAGTATTTAATTTTCTCACCAAAACTGAATAGGTAGCATTACCTCCCCTTCCTGCAGTTTTGTTGAGACTGAAACTCACAGCAAAAGAGAAAATTGAACGACATGGGCAATGAGTATCTTTATTTGGATCCCATGTACACTGAACCAGAAGAATAAGTTTAAACAACGCCCCTTCCACCCCGAACACTGAGTTTTGTCCTTTATGAGTGGGATTAGGGGGTTAGTGCAGTAAACGCCTGCATAAAGAAGGTGAGAAAGTAATTGTAATGTTCAAACAATATCCAGTAGAAGACATCAACTCAGTTAACGGTTGAGGTCCTATAAGCTAAATTTAGGGAGTTAGGAGTTAAACTAAAAAGTAGGACCTCAAAGGTAGTAATCTGTGAGATCCTTTAGGGAAGAGTGACCATAATATGGTAGAATTCTTCATTAAGATGGGTCCTGAACTTAAAGAAAGCTAACTTTGATGGTATGAGACATGCATTGGCTAGGACAAGCTGGTAAAGATACTTAAGTGGTTGCCGGTGGATAGGCAATGGCAGACATTTAAAGAGCACTTAGATGAATTTCAACAATTGTACATCCCTGTCTGGCACAAGAGTAATTTGGGGAAGGTGGCCCAACCATGGCTAACAATGGAAACCAGGGATTGTGTTAAAGCCAAAGAGGAGGCATATAAATTGGCCAGAAAGAGCAACAAGCCTGAGGACTGGGAGAAATTTAAAGTTCAGCAGCGGAGGACAAAGGGTTTAATTCAGAAGGGGAAAATATAATACAAGAGTAAGCTTGCAGAAGCATAAAAACTGACTGCAAACGCTTCTATAGATATGTGAAGTGAAAAAGACTGGTGAAGACAAATGTAGGTCCCATACATTAGGAATTAGGTGAATTCATTATGAGCAACAAAGAGATGGCAGACCAGTTGAACAATTACTTTGGATCTGTCTTCACTAAGAATGACACAAATAACCTTCCGTAAATAACAGCTGGAACAGAGGGTCTAGCATGAAGGAGGAACTGAAGGAAATTCTTATTAGTCAGGAAATTGTATTGGGGAAATTGATGGGTTTAAAACCCGATATGTCCCCAGGGCCTGATGCTCTGCATCCCAGAGTATATAAGGAAATGGCCCCAGAAATAGTGGATGCATTAGTGATCATTTTCCAACATTCTATAGACTCTGGAAGAATTCCAATGCATTGGAGGGAAGCTAATGTGACCCCATTTTTTTTAAAGGAGAGAGAGAAAATGGGGAATTATAGACCAGTTAGCCTGACATTGGTGATGGGGAAAATGTTGGAGTCAATTATTAAGGATTAAATAACTGAGCATTTGGAAAGCGGGGACAGGATTGGTCCAAGTCAGCATGGATTCACGAAAGGGAAATCATGCTTGATAAATCTTCTGGAATTTTTTGAAGATGTGACCAGTAGAATGGACAAGGGTGAACCAGTGGATGTTGTGTATCTGGACTTTCAAAAGGCTTTGATAAGTTCCCACACTAAAGATTAGTGAGCAAAATTAAAGCTCATGGTATTGGAGATAATGTATTGATGTGGATGGAGAACTGGTTGGCAGACAGGAAGCAGAGAGTTGGGATAAACAGGTCCTTTTCAGAGTGGCAGGCAGTGACTAGTGGGATACAGCAGGGTTCAGTGCTGGAACCCCAGCTGTTCACAATATTCATTAATGATTTGGATAAAGGAATTGTAATATCTCCAAATTTGCAGAGGACACTAAGCTGGGTGGCAGTGTGTGCTGTGAGGAGGATGCAAAGAGGCTGCAGGGTGACTTGGACAGGCTGGCTGAATGGAGGAACTGTTCTGCTGAAGGGACTGGTGCTTGGAGACAAATTGGAGGTTGATGAACAGTGGGCACCCGAGGGCGGGATGGTGGCTGGCCTGAGAAGGGTGATGGAGCATAGTGGTGGACTTGGGGGATAGGCACATTGTAGTGAGTGGGAAGATGGAGGGGATGCCAGTGGTATTAGTGAATATCTATGCACCAAACTGGGACTACGCGGAGTTTATGAGGCGGGTGTTTATGGAACAGATAGGAGGGGCAGATCCGTGGAGGTTCGGATGACCAAGAGCGAAGGAGTTTTCTTTTTTCTCCCGTGTACACAATGTGTACTCCCGGATTGATTTTTTCGTTTTCAACAGGGTTTTTCTGGCGGGGGTGGTGGATGCCGAGAATTCGGTGATTGTTGTGTCGGAACGTGCCCCACACTGGGTGGATTTACGGGTGAGCAAGGAGGGGGGTCAGTGCCCGGAATGGGGATTGGATGTAGGACTGCTGGCGGATGGGGGGATGTGCGAGTGGGTGAGGGGGGCCATCCAGAATTATTTCGAGATAAATGACACGGGGGAGGTTTCGGCAGCAACGGTTTGGGAGGCGCTGAAGGCAGTAGATGGGGGAGAGCTGATTTTGGTCCAGGCTCATAGGGAGAAGCTGGAGCGAGCAGATAGACTAGTTAGGGAGATCCTTCAGGTAGATAGAAGGTACTCGGAATCCCCGGAAGCGGATTTGTTGAAGGAGCGGCAGAAGCTGCAGATGGAGTTTGGTCTGATATGAGTTTGGTGGTGAGTGTGCGGACAAATCGGGTGAGTTTGGACTACTTTAGACTGCACCGAGGGACAAGCCAGGGATGTCCACTTTCCCCTGTTGTTTGCCTTGGCTATAGAGCCATTGGTGTCGGCACTGAGAGCGTCAAAGGACTGGAAGTGGCTGGTCCGGGGGGTGTGGAGCACAGGGTCTCGTTTATAAGAACATAACATAAGAACATAAGAACTAGGAGCAGGAGTAGGCCATCTGGCCCCTCGAGCCTGCTCCGCCATTCAATTATGGGCTATGACAGGTGAGGACCTTGAGAGGATTGTTATCACTAAGGAGGGAGTGATGGGCAAGCTAATGGGGCTAAAGGTAGACAAGTCTCCTGGCCCTGATGGAATGTATCCCAGAGTGCTAAAAGAGATGGCTAGGGAAATTGCAGATGCACTAGTGATAATTTACCGAAATTCACTAGACTCTGGGGTGGTCCCGGTGGATTGGAAATTAGCAAACGTGACGCCACTGTTTAAAAAAGGAGGTAGGCAGAAAGCAGGAAATTATAGGCCAGTGAGTTTAACTTCGGTAATAGGGAAGATGCTGGAATCTATCATCAAGGAAGAAATAGCGAGGCATCTGGATAGAAATTGTCCCATTGGGCAGACGCAGCATGGGTTCGTAAAAGGCAGGTCATGCCTAACTAATTTAGTGGAATTTTTGAGGACATTACCAGTGCAGTAGATAACGGGGAGCCGATGGATGTGGTATATCTGGATTTCCAGAAAGCCTTTGACAAGGTGCCACACAAAAGGTTGCTGCATAAGATAAAGATGCATGGCATTAAGGGTAAAGTAGTAGCATGGATAGAGGATTGGTTAATTAATAGAAAGCAAAGAGTTGGGATAAATGGGTGTTTCTCTGGTTGGCAATCAGTAGCTAGTGGTGTCCCTCAGGGATCCGTGTTGGGCCCACAATTGTTCACAATTTACATAGATGATTTGGAGTTGGGGACCAAGGGCAATGTGTCCAAGTTTGCAGATGACACTAAGATGAGTGGTAAAGCGAAAAGTGCAGAGGATACTGGAAGTCTGCAGAGGGATTTGGATAGGTTAAGTGAATGGGCTCGGGTCTGGCAGATGGAATACAATGTTGACAAATGTGAGGTTATCCATTTTGGTAGGAATAACAGCAAACGGGATTATTATTTAAACGATAAAATATTAAAGCATGCCGCTGTTCAGAGAGACTTGGGTGTGCTAGTGCATGAGTCACAGAAGGTTGGTTTACAGGTGCAACAGGTGATTAAGAAGGCAAATGGAATTTTGTCCTTCATTGCTAGAGGGATGGAGTTTAAGACTAGGGAGGTTATGTTGCAATTGTATAAGGTGTTAGTGCGGCCACACCTGGAGTATTGTGTTCAGTTTTGGTCTCCTTACTTGAGAAAGGACGTACTGGCGCTGGAGGGTGTGCAGAGGAGATTCACTAGGTTAATCCCAGAGCTGAAGGGATTGGATTATGAGAGGTTGAGTAGACTGGGACTGTACTCGTTGGAATTTAGAAGGATGAGGGGGGATCTTATAGAAACATTTAAAATTATGAAGGGAATAGATAGGATAGATGCGGGCAGGTTGTTTCCACTGGCGGGTGACAGCAGAACTAGGGGACATAGCCTCAAAATAAGGGGAAGTAGATTTAGGACTGAGTTTAGGAGGAACTTCTTCACCCAAAGGGTTGTGAATCTATGGAATTCCTTGCCCAGTGAAGCAGTTGAGGCTCCTTCATTACATGTTTTTAAGATAAAGATAGATAGTTTTTTGAAGAATAAAGGGATTAAGGGTTATGGTGTTCGGGCCGGAAAGTGGAGCTGAGTCCACAAAAGATCTGCCATGATCTCATTGAATGGCGGAGCAGGCTCGAGGGGCCAGATGGACTACTCCTGCTCCTAGTTCTTATATACATATATAAGGAATTGATGGAGTCGGAGGACGCTCCAGTGGAGGAGATTAAACGCAAGTGGGAGGAGGATCTGGCTGGGGAGGTGCGAGTCTGGACATGTCTAGAGGCCTTGAGAAAGAGGATGAATGCGTCCTCGTTGTGTGCAAGGTTAAGCCTCATTCAGTTTAAAGCGATGGCGAGGATGAGCAGGATCGTTGCGGGGATGGAAGATCATCGTGGGCAGTGGGTGGGGGGGAAGGGGAGCGAATCATGTCCACATGATCTGACCGTGTCCAAGGCTGAGGGGGTTCTGGCAGAGGGTTCTTGGACGTTATATCTGATTTGCTGGGTGTGGGGGTGATGCCGAGGTTGGATAGCACGGAGACAGAGTTTGTCGGAGCCGCTGTGGGCAGGGGTATGGCGGGGCACTCAGAGCATCTGTGGGCAGGGGTATGGGTGGAAGACGGAGCTGCTGTGGGCAGGGGTCTGGGTGGGGCACTCGGAGCGTCTGTGGGCAGGGGTATGGGTGGAACACGGAGCTGCTGTGGGCAGGGGTCTGGGTGGGGCACTCGGAGCGTCTGTGGGCAGGGGTATGGGTGGAACACGGAGCTGCTGTGGGCAGGGGTCTGGGTGGGGCACTCGGAGCGTCTGTGGGCAGGGGTATGGGTGGAAGACGGAGCTGCTGTGGGCAGGGGTCTGGGTGGGGCACTCGGAGCCGCTGTGGGCAGGGGTATGGGTGGGAGGCGGAGCCGCTGTGGGCAGGGGTATCGGTGGGGCACTCAGAGCCGCTGTGGGCAGGGGTATGGGTGGGAGGCGGAGCCGCTGTGGGCAGGGGTATGGGTGGGAGACGGAGCCGCTGTGGGCAGGGGTATGGGTGGGAGACGGAGCCGCTGTGGGCAGGGGTATGGGTGGGAGACGGAGCCGCTGTGGGCAGGGGTATGGGTGGGAGACGGAGCCGCTGTGGGCAGGGGTATGGGTGGGAGGCGGAGCCGCTGTGCGCAGGGGTATGGGTGGGGCACTCGGAGCCGCTGTGGGCAGGGGTATGGGTGGGAGACGGAGCCGCTGTGGGCAGGGGTATGGGTGGGAGATGGAGCCGCTGTGGGCAGGGGTATGGGTGGGAGGCGGAGCCGCTGTGGGCAGGGGTATGGGTGGGAGACGGAGCCGCTGTGGGCAGGGGTATGGGTGGGAGACGGAGCCGCTGTGGGCAGGGGTATGGGTGGGAGACGGAGCCGCTGTGGGCAGGGGTATGGGTGGGAGACGGAGCCGCTGTGGGCAGGGGTATGGGTGGGGCACTCGGAGCCGCTGTGGGCAGGGGTATGGGTGGGAGACGGAGCCGCTGTGGGCAGGGGTCTGGGTGGGGCACTCGGAGCCCCTGTGGGCAGGGGTATGGGTGGGAGACGGAGCCGCTGTGGGCAGGGGTATGGGTGGGGCACTCAGAGCCGCTGTGGGCAGGAGTCTGGGTGGGGCAATCAGAGCCGCTGTGGGCAGGGGTATGGGTGGGGCACTTGGAGCCGCTGTGGGCAGGGGTATGGGTGGGAGACGGAGCGGCTGTGGGCAGGGGTATGGGTGGGAGACGGAGCCGCTGTGGGCAGGAGTCTGGGTGGGGCACTCAGAGCCGCTGTGGGCAGGAGTCTGGGTGGGGCACTCAGAGACGTTGTGGGCAGGGGTATGGGTGGGGCATTCGGAGCCGCTGTGGGCAGGGGTATGGGTGGGAGACGGAGCCGCTGTGGGCAGGGGTATGGGTGGGGCACTCGGAGCCGCTGTGGGCAGGGGTATGGGTGGGGCATTCGGAGCCGCTGTGGGCAGGGGTATGGGTGGGAGACGGAGCCGCTGTGGGCAGGGGTATGGGTGGGGCACTCGGAGCCGCTGCGGGCAGGGGTATGGGTGGGAGATGGAGCCGCTGTGGGCAGGGGTATGGGTGGGAGATGGAGCCGCTGTGGGCAGGGGTATGGGTGGGGCATTCGGAGCCGCTGTGGGCAGGGGTATGGGTGGGAGACGGAGTCGCTGTGGGCAGGGGTATGGGTGGGGCACTCGGAGCCGCTGTGGGCAGGGGTATGGGTGGGAGACGGAGCCGCTGTGGGCAGGGGTATGGGTGGGAGACGGAGCCGCTGTGGGCAGGGGTATGGGTGGGAGACGGAGCCGCTGTGGGCAGGGGTCTGGGTGGGAGATGGAGCCGCTGTGGGCAGGGGTATGGGTGGGAGACGGAGCCGCTGTGGGCAGGGGTATGGGTGGGGCATTCGGAGCCGCTGTGGGCAGGGGTATGGGTGGGGCACTCGGAGCCGCTGTGGGCAGGGGTATGGGTGGGAGACGGAGCCGCTGTGGGCAGGGGTATGGGTGGGAGACGGAGCCGCTGTGGGCAGGGGTATGGGTGGGAGACGGAGCCGCTGTGGGCAGGGGTCTGGGTGGGAGATGGAGCCGCTGTGGGCAGGGGTATGGGTGGGAGACGGAGCCGCTGTGGGCAGGGGTATGGGTGGGAGACGGAGCCGCTGTGGGCAGGGGTCTGGGTGGGGCACTCGGAGCCCCTGTGGGCAGGGGTATGGGTGGGAGACGGAGCAGCTTTGGGCAGGGGTATGGGTGGGAGACGGAGCCGCTGTGGGCAGGGGTATGGGTGGGAGACGGAGCCGCTGTGGGCAGGGGTCTGGGTGGGGCACTCGGAGCCCCTGTGGGCAGGGGTATGGGTGGGAGACGGAGCCGCTGTGGGCAGGGGTATGGGTGGGGCACTTGGAGCCGCTGTGGGCAGGGGTATGGGTGGGAGACGGAGCGGCTGTGGGCAGGGGTATGGGTGGGAGACGGAGCCGCTGTGGGCAGGAGTCTGGGTGGGGCACTCAGAGCCGTTGTGGGCAGAGGTCTGGGTGGGGCACTCAGAGCCGTTGTGGGCAGGGGTATGGGTGGGGCATTCGGAGCCGCTGTGGGCAGGGGTATGTGTGGGGCACTCGGAGCCGCTGTGGGCAGGGGTATGGGTGGGGCATTCGGAGCCGCTGTGGGCAGGGGTATGGGTGGGGCACTCGGAGCCGCTGTGGGCAGGGGTATGGGTGGGAGATGGAGCCGCTGTGGGCAGGGGTATGGGTGGGAGACGGAGCCGCTGTGGGCAGGGGTATGGGTGGGAGACGGAGCCGCTGTGGGCAGGGGTATGGGTGGGAGACGGAGCCGCTGTGGGCAGGGGTATGGGTGGGAGACGGAGCCGCTGTGGGCAGGGGTATGGGTGGGAGGCGGAGCCGCTGTGGGCAGGGGTCTGGGTGGGGCACTCAGAGCCGCTGTGGGCAGGGGTATGGGTGGGAGACGGAGCCGCTGTGGGCAGGGGTATGGGTGGGAGACGGAGCCGCTGTGGGCAGGGGTCTGGGTGGGGCACTCAGAGCCGCTGTGGGCAGGGGTATGGGTGGGGCACTCAGAGCCGCTGTGGGCAGGGGTATGGGTGGGAGACGGAGCCGCTGTGGGCAGGGGTATGGGTGGGAGACGGAGCCGCTGTGGGCAGGGGTCTGGGTGGGAGACGGAGCCGCTGTGGGCAGGGGTCTGGGTGGGGCACTCGGAGGCGCTGTGGGCAGGGGTATGGGTGGGAGACGGAGCGGCTGTGGGCAGGGGTATGGGTGGGGCACTCGGAGCCGCTGTGGGCAGGGGTATGGGTGAGCGATCTGGCAGAATTCCTGAGGCTGGAGAAGGTCAAGTTCACTCTGCGGGGTCGGTAGTGGGGTTCATCTTGAGGTGGAAATCTTTCATTGATTTGTTCAAGGACAATTGAAAGGTCAACAAGGAGGAGGGGAGATTTGGGGGGGGGGGGGGGTGGGTAAGGGGAGGGTTAAAATGGGGAAGACAGGATCTGGTGGGGTGTTGGTATCTGGGAGGTTTGGAGACCTGTGGTTGTTTGGTTGATGTGTTTTTTTGAGATTTGGTGTATATATGTAAAAAGCCTTGAATAAAAACATTTTCAAAACAAAAAAGTGCGGGTAGCGACTGGGAAGAGGCAGGAAGTTACTGCTTGAGGGCCAGGTGATGCAGTTACTGCATGAGGGCCAGGTGATGCAGTTACTGCATCAGGGCCAGGTGGTTTCCTGATGCAGTTTTGTAAAAGGTTTCTGGATAGGCTGGCGCCGCTGTTGGGTGGAGATGTTTGTGGAGGGCAGCACAGTAGCACAAGTGATTATCACTGTGGCTTCACAGCGCCAGGGTCCCAGGTTCGATTCCCTGCTGTGGCACTGTCTGTGCGGAGTCTGCACGTTCTCCCCGTGTCTGCGTGGGTTTCCTCCGGGTGCTCCAGTTTCCTCCCACAGTCCAAAGACGTGCAGGTTAGGTGCATTGGCCATGCTAAATTGCCCTTAGTGACCAAAAAAGGTTAGAAAGGGTTATTGGGTTGCGGGGGTGGGGTGGAAGTGAGGGCTTAGGTGGGTTGGTGCAGACTTGATGGGCCGAATGGCCTCCATCTGCACTGTATTTCAGAAAGTTCAGGGAAGGTGGTAAGAGAGGGGGAGGTGTGGCATTGTTAGTCAAGGACAGTATTACGGTGGCTGAGAGGACAATTGAGGCTCATTCTGGGGTAGGTGGGATCTCTACAAACGGGATGGTCTACACCTGGACCAGAGGGGTACTAATATCCTCAGGGGGAGGTCTGCTAATGTTTTTCGTGAGGGTTTAAACTAGTTCAGCAGGGGATTGGGAACCTGAATTGTAGCTCCAGTACACAAGAAGCTGAGAGTAGTGAGGTCATGATTAAGGTTTCAAAGTTGCAGGAGTGTACCGGCAGGAAGGAAGGTGGTCTAAAGTGCGTCTACTTCAATGCCTGGAGCATCCGAAATAAGTTGGGTGAGCTTGCGGCATGGGTTAGTACCTGGGACTTCGATGTTGTGGCCATTTCGGAGACATGGATAGAGCAGGGCGAGGAATGGTTGTTGCAGGTGCCGGGGTTTAGATATTTCAGTAAGCTCAGGGAAGGTGGTAAGAGAGGGGGAGGGGGAGGAATTGAGTTTCGGAGCCATGAGGTCATGTTGCAGGTGTAAAAAACTCTGGTGCGGCTGCATTTGGAGTATTGTGTGCAGTTCTGGTCGCCACATTATAGGAAGGATGTGGAAGCATTGGAAAGGGTACAGAGGAGATTTACAAGGATGTTGCCTGGTATGGAGGGAAGATCATATGAGGAAAGGCTGAAGGACTTGAGGCTGTTTTCGTTAGAGAGAAGATGCTTAAGAGGTGACTTAATTGAGGCATACAAGATGATCAGAGGATTAGATAGGGTGGACAGAGAGAGCCTTTTTCCTCGGATGGTGATGTCCAGCACGAGGGGACATAGCTTTAAATTGAGGGGAGATAGATATAGGGCAGATGTCAGAGGTAGGTTCTTTACTCAGAGAGTAGTAAGGGTGTGGAATGCCCTGCCTGTAACAGTAGTGGACTCGCCAACACTAAACGCACTCAAATGGTCATTGGATAGGCATATGGACGATAAGGGAATAGTGTAGAGGGACTTTAGAGGGGTTTCACAGGACAGCGCAACATCGTGGGCCGAAGGGCCTGTACTGCTCTGTAATGTTCTATGTTCTATGTATGTTCTATGTTTGAGGATGCGGTGCCTAAGGGGGCACTGCCAGAGACAATGGGTCAGGCATCCATTCCATTGCTGCTTAAAACGGACAAGGACTCGGGTCGTATAGACCAATTTCTCTGTTGAATGTGGATGCCAATATTTTGGTCAAGGTGCTGGCGCTCAGGTTGGAGGAGAGCCTCCCATGATTGGGAACGATCAGATGGGGTTTGTAAAGGGCAGACAGTTGTTGTCAATCTCGGTAATTTGTGGGATGATTTTGGAGGAGGAAATGATGTCTCTGGAGGGGGTTTCAGCCAAGTGGGAGGACGAGCTGGGGATGATGCTGGTGGAGGGGCTGTAGTGTGAATGCCTCAACCTTCTGCATGAGGCTGGGGGTGATACAGCTGAAGGCGGTACACAGAGCGCACCTCATGAAGTTGAGGATGAGCTGGTTGTTTGAGGGGGTGGAGGATATTTGTGAACGGTATGGGAGGGGCCCAGTCAATTATGTCAGTATGTTTTGGTCTTGCCCGAAGGTGGGGAAATTTTGGAGGTTGTTCTTCAGCACCATGTCGCTAACCTGCATGTGGATTTGGAGCCCATATGGGGGCCATATTCAGGGTGTTGGATTTGTTGGAGATGTAGACGGGAGTTGGGGTAGATGTTTTAGCCTTCGGCTTGTTGATTGCTCACAGGTCCTGTTGGGATGGCGGTCAGTTTCTCTGTCTCTGCCTCGGTGTGGCTGTGAAATTTAATGAAGTTCTTATACTGGGAAAGGTAAAATTTGCTCTGAGGGGGGCGAATGAGAGGTTCCATAAGAGATGGGATTTGTTTATACTACATTTCAAGGAGCTGGTTACCACAATTGCGCGGGGGGGGGGGGGGGGGGGGGGGGGGGGGGGCAGGGGGGTAGCGGTGGGGGGGTCGGTTAGGGTGTAGGGGGGTGTGGCGGGTTGGAGGTTTTGTGTTGGTATTACTTTGTAAAAAAAAAACCTAGACCCACTCCCCCACCTTATCCCCGGAACTCAGTAATCTTTTGGACACTAAGAGGCAATTTACCATGGTCAATGCACCTAACCTGCATATCTTTGGACTGTGGGAGGAAACCGGAGCACCCGGAGGAAACCCATGCAGACATGGGGAGAACGTGCTAACTCCACACAATCAGTCACCCAAGGCCGGAATTGAACCTTGGTGTTATGAGGCAGAAATGCTCATCTCTGTGCCACTGTGCTGCCCGATATGGCTATTATAAAATATATAAACCTACAAATATGAATAGCTAAGATATCTAAGATATCCTAATACGGCTATTAACCATCAGGCTATTCCAGAGAAAGGGGATAAAAATGTATAAACAGAGACAGATTTGACAGAGCCAGCACTGCCTCTACTCTCCTGAAAGACAGGAAGAAGTCCTACAACACCAGGCTAAAGTCCAACAGGTTTGTTTCAAATCACTAGCTTTCAGAGCACTGCTCCTTCCTCAGGTGAAAGAGGATGCTGTCAAGATGTTCTGTTACACTTGTTTCGTCAAACAAGTCTCTCAAGACCTTTGTGAGTATATTCAATTTTTTTAAAGGTTTTAAGTAGAGATAACTTCTCGATATCCATGTTTTAATAACAAACGTTTTTTTAAAATTTAGAGTGCCCAATTATTTTTTCCAATTAAGGGGGAATTTAGCGTGGGAAATACACCTATCCTGCACATCTTTTGGGTTATGGGGGTGAAACCCACGCAGACACAGGGAGAATGCGCAAACTCCACACGGACAGTGACCCAGAGCCGTGATCGAACCCGGGACCTCGGTGCCGTGAGGCTGCAGTGCTAACCACTGTGCCACCATGCTGCCCTAAACTTAGCAGACTTACCAATGAAAGACTGTTAGCAGACTTACTTTTTGTGGACTCTGTTGCTCTGTTTTATATTTTAAAATGCTTGTAATAAAACCCCACTAAATATTAACTGTGTTTGTTGCATTGAGTAAGTTTAAAATTCCTACTCTCATTAGGATGCCCTAACCGACAAGGATCCACACTGACAAAGTAACGATTTAGTATTGAGCGACTTAAATTCCTTCCAGAATGTAACTGAAAGCTATTTAACTAATTTAAAATCTGGAAGAGTAATCTCCCTCTTGTGAGAGCTGGCCAATTTTGTTCAGAAAGATAGGTGGAGATAGTGGCATAGTGGTATTGTCACTGGACTAATAAGCCAGAGACCCAGGGTAATGGTCTGGGCATCCGGGTTCGAATCCAACCAGGGCAGATGGTGAAATTTGAATTCAATAAAGAAATCTGGAATTAAAAGTCAAAACCCACCTGGTTCACTAATGTCCTTTTGGGAAAGAAGCCGGACTGACCTGGTCTGACCTACATGTGACTCCAGACCCACAGCAATGTTAAATGCCCTCAGGGATGGGCAATAAATGCTGGTCTGGCCAGCGAGGTCCACATCCCATGAACGAATAAAGAAAACTAAATAAATAAATAAACTTTCCCTCATCCAGTGGCTTAGTCAGAAGCAGACGAGTAAGATTAATTATGCAGGTCAGAAATCCTAAATCATTCACAATACTTTCCTGATAATTTCACTACTGTTTCGAGCCTATGGATAACCCCATATCCAGGTAGGTCAGGCTGCAGGGAGCAAGAACTCACTTATGGGGCTGGTTTAGCAGTGGGCTAAACAGCTGGCTTATAATGCAGAACAAGGCCAGCAGGGCGGGTTCAATTCCCGTACCAGCCTCCCCAAACAGGCGCCGGAATGTGGCGACTAGGGGCTTTTCACAGTAACTTCATTAAAGCCTACTCGTGACAATAAGCGATTATTATTATTATTATGTTATTATTATGGGACATACATTGTCACCGAATACAAGTACTATCTGGTCCAGCCAAACCTTGAATCATATATTCTCCCAATGTATTCCTGTCTTTCTATTCTCACCACATCTAACAGGTTTGATAGCATTTGTCTTTTAGGAAAGCAACCTATCTGAATTCTAAAGTATAACACCAACTTCAAAGCACATTTTTGAGCATAAACACACAAGTGGAGTGGCATTTAGGTATAAATACTGACCCTCAACTTGTTGAATAGTTCTCCAAACCTGATTTGAGAACTTTAATATGGTTAATACAAACTCGTCCCTGGTAAACTGAATATTCCGTGAATCTCCCATTATTCTGGATTCTGGTTGATTGGCTTTCTCATGCTGAAATGTTGCAGCACTCAGAAAACGGGAGGAACCTTGTCTCATTTCCATACTTCTATGATGGTGATGTGACAGAAGTGGTATGAAGACCTGGGAAAAACATCAAATATAACATTGATATAATTTCAAATCTTGCATTTAGCAAAGTCAGGAGTGTCAAAACTCAAAATATTTTTGCTTCAAAATTAGTATACATATATATATTGAGTTTATGAAAAGTGCTGATTGGTTAAGAAATACCTCAATGATTAATACAAATCGATTGAACTTCAGCTTCTTAGAATACGTATTATTGATTTGGATGAAGGAATAGAGAACTGTATATTCAAGTTTGCAGATAACACTAATTTAGGAGTGTCAATGAATTGCAGAGTTGGGAGCAGAAAGTTACAAAGCGACATAGACAGAGACAGTGACTGGGCAAAACTGTGGCAGATGGAGTTCAATGTAGGGAAATGTGAGATCATCCACCTGGATCAGAGAAAGACAAATTTAAATATTTTCTTAATAGTGAGAGGCAAGGAGGTATTTGTGGCCTTGCAGACACGGTGATGAATGTAGGAATTTCAGGTATATATGGCATTATATGTATTTAGTGCAGTCAGGGTTAAAGGCCTGGGTTAGTATGTGAATGACTGCTGTAGGAATGGCTACAAAGGTGCAATTAAAGCATCATAAAAGTAAGATCATAATTAATTCCAACCATGTATATTGTTTACTTGAATTTGGGTGAATGGATTTTTTTTAATATAAAGATATTAAGGAGGATGTGCTGGAAATTTTGAAAAGCATCAGGATAGATAAGTCCCCTGGGTCAGACGGGATATACCCAAGGTTACTACGGGAAGCGAGGGAGGAGATTGCTGTGCAGTTGGCGATGATCTTTGCGTCCTCACTCTCCACTGAAGTATTACCGGATGCTTGGAGGGAGGCGAATGTTGTTCCCCTGTTCAAGAAAGGGAATAGGGAAATCCCTGGCAATTACAGACCCATCAGTCTTACATCTGTGGTGAGCAAAATATTGAAAAGGATTCTGAGAGATAGGATTTATGATTATTTAGAAAAACATAGCTTGATTAAAGATAGCATGGCTTTGTGAGGGGCAGGTCATGCCTCACAAGCCTCATTGAATTCTTTTGAGGATGTGACGAGACACATCGATGAAGGTCGGGCAGTGGATGTGGTGTATATAACATAGAACAGTACAGCACAGAACAAGCCCTTTGGCCTTGATGTTGTGCTGAACATTGTCCGAAATCAAGATCAAGCTATCCCACTCCCTGTCATTGTGGTGTGCTCCATGTGCCTATTGAATAACCGCTTGAAAGTTCCGAAAGTGTCCGACTCCATTATCACAGCAGGCAGTCCATTCCACACCCTAACCACTCTCTGAGTAAAGAACCTACCTCGGACATCCCTCCTATATCTCCCACCCTGAATCTTATTGTTATGCCCCCTTGTAACAGCTACATCCAACCGAGGAAATAGTCTCTGAACATCCACTCTATCTATCCCCTCATCATCTTATAAACCTCTATTAAGTCGCCTCTCATCCTCCTCCGGTCCAAAGAGAAAAGCCCTAGCTCCCTCAACCTTTCCTCATAAGGCCTACCCTCCAAACCAGGCAGTATCCTGGTAAATCTCCTTTGCACCCTTTCCAATGCTTCCACATCCTTCCTATAATGAGGTGACCAGAACTGCACACAATACTCCAAATGTGGTCACACCAGGGTCACATACAGTTGTAGCATAATCCCACAGCTCTTAAACTCAAGCCCCCTGTTAATAAACGCGAACACACTATAGGCCTTCTTCACAGCTCTATCCACTTGAGTGGCAACCTTCAGAGATCTGTGGACATGAACCCCATGTTCCTCTGTTCCTCCACATTCCTCAGTACCCTACCGTTGACCCTGTAATCCGCATTCAAATTTTTCCTACCAAAATGAATCACCTCGCACTTATCAGGGTTAAACTCCATCTGCCATTTTTCGGCCCAGCTCTGCATCCTATCAATGTCTCTTTGCAGCCTACAACAGCCCTCCACCTCATCCACTACTCCACCAACCTTGGTGTCATCAGCAAATTTACTGACCCACCCTTCAGCCCCCTCCTCCAAGTGATTGATAAAAATCACAAATAGCAGAGGACCCAGCACTGATCCCTGTGGTATACCGCTGGTAACTGGTCTCCAGTCTGAAAATTTTCTATCCACCACCACCCTCTGTCTTCTATGTGATAGCCAGTTACTTATCCAATTGGCCAAATTTCCCTCTATCCCACACCTCCTTACTTTCTTCATAAGCCGGCCATGGGGAACCTTATAAAATGCCTGACTAAAATCAACTACTCTACCTTCATCTGCACACTTAGTTACCTCCTCAAAGAATTAAATCAAATTTGTGAGGCAAGACTTACCCTTCATGAATTCATGTTGACTATCCCGGATTAAGCTCCAAATGGTCATAAATCCTATCCTTCAGGACCTTTTCCATTAACTTACCGACCACCATCCCAAATTAGTTGCATTACTATTGGGAAGCGAATGTGGAGAGGGTGAGATGATTGGGGGGGGGGGGGCAGATTGGGTCAGGTTGGAGGGGTTTTGCGAGGGGAGGAGCCTGAAGGCTCTCGTGACAGTCCCTCTGCTGTTTGGAGGAGGTATACAAGTAGCCCTGTGGTGGAGTCATCAATAAACATTTGGAACAAGCTGAGGAGGCACTTTAACCTGGGTCACATGTCAGTGATGACTCCACTGTGTGGGAATCACAGTTTTACACCGGAGGGGGGGCGATGGATGGGGTGTATAGGAGATGGGGGGGGGGGGGGGGGGGTGAGTTTACATATTGACAGGTGTGGGACTTTGTGCGAAAGGAGCTGCCTTCGTTCCCTCAGGTGTCGGAATATACGCTTTTGGAGAAAACGTTGCTCCCGGATGAGGGGGGATGACAGGATTGGGGATATGTGGGTGGTTGGGGGAGCAGGACATGACCTTAGTGAAAAGGATCAAATGGAAATGAGAGGAGGAGTTGGGGAGGGAGATAGGTGGCGAGTGAACTCAACCTGCTCCTGCACAAGGGTGAGTCTGACACAATTTAAGGTGATGCACAGGGTGTAAGCGAGGCGGCTCGGACTAGCGTTTTTTTTAAGAGGTGACGGACAGGTGCGGGAGGTATGGGAGGGGGCCGGAGAACTATGCCCAGATTTTCATGTTCTGGAGTGTGAGTAGTTGGAGAAATTTTCAGAGGCAGTGTTTGGGAACTTGTTGAGGAAAGTAGGGTTGAGATGATGTCGGATCCAATGGGGGCGATCTTTGGGGTGTCAGAGGTGCAGGAGCTGCTGGATGGGAAGGAAGCTGATGTTGTAGCCTTTGCCTCTGATACTTTTAAATGGCATGTCAGCCACACTGCCTGGAGTTGCAGCATGGTTGGGGGACATGTACAATTTGTCCTAAGGGGGTCACAGGAGGTCTTTGAGATATATCTGAGGAGATGTTTGTCGCGGGGGAGGGGGAGAAGGGGAGGAGTAAATGGGGGAAAATATACAAACTGTATACTCTGTTGGATATTAAGGTTGTGTTATTACGGTGGATATGTTTTGAATTAAATTTCTTTGAAAAACATTTTTTTAGTGATTCAATTGGGCAGCACTGTAGCACAAGTGATTAGCACTGTGGCTTCACAGCGACAGGGTCCCAGGTTCGATTCCCGGCTGGGTCACTGTCTGTGCGGAGTCTGCACGTTATCCCCGTGTCTGCGTGGGTTTCCTCCGGGTGCTCCGGTTTCCTCCCACAGTCCAAAGACGTGCAGGTTAGGTGGATTCGCCGTGATAAATTGCCCCTTAGTGACCAAAAATGGTTAGGAGGGGTTATTGGGTTACGTACGAGGATAGGGTGGAAGTGAGGGCTTAAGTGGGTGGGTGCAGATTCGATGGGCCGAATGGCCTCCTTCTGCACTGTATGTTCTATGTTCTATGTCAATTGTTTAATAGAAAAGTGTCCTCGACCCGATCATATCCAGATGCTTCATCCATGGCCTTCCTTCCATCAGAAGGTCAGAAGTGGGGACGTTCACTCATCATTGCACAATTTTAGCACCATTCACAACTCCACAGACACTGAAGCAGTCCATATCCAAATGCAGAAATACCTGGGCCACATTTAGGCCTTGGCTGACATGGGGAAAATAACATGTGCCAGGCAATAACCATCTCCAACAAGATAGAATCTAACCATCAACCCATGACATTCATATTTCCATCACTGAATCCCTCACTATCAGCATCTTGAAGTTACCATTGACCAGAATCTGAACTGGACTTGCCATATAAATACTGTGGTGACAAGGTCAGAGGCTAGGAATCCTGTGGTGAATAACTCACCTCTTTACTCCCCAAAGCCTGTCCACCATTTCAATGCACAAGTCAGGGACGTGTACCATCGACAACATGCACTGCAGGAACCCGCCAAGGCTCCTCCCTCCCAAACGTCACAGTGCATTTACCTACACCACGTGTACTGCAGCGGTTCAAAACCGCTCACCACCACCTTCTTTCTGTAGCAATATTGCATCAATATGTTCCCTTTAGGGATTTTGTTTTCTTACTGATATGCCATCAATGAACACACGACGAGTGGTGAATGCAACTGAGACTTTAATAAACTAAACGGAAGCCTCCTGGCCTCGGATCCCAAACTGAGGCAGCGGCAGAGACTAGCCACCTTTATACCGAGTCCGAGGGGAGATGGTGCCAGCAGGCAGTAGTCACAGCAGTACAATACAATAGTGGTTTACCACATTCACCCCCTGTTACAAAAAGAGTCCAGCGGGGGTGAAGTGGACTTAAACATTCAATCAGGGGCCCTGATCTTCCGCAGTGATCGCCTCAGTCCTGGCTGTGGTGTGCGCACCGGTGTCGAGGCCGGCGCGTCTGGGAGCGTGTCGTCCTCTTCTTCACCCAGTAGTTGAGTCGGTGGAGGAGGGGGGCGGTGTGTGGGCGGAGGTGGTGGAGATGGCCGCCGATGGGCCTGCGGATGCCAGACCTTGAGGTAGCTGGGTAGTGGTGGAGGGAGAGGGTGTAGGATCAGGGTGGTGGTGATGGTCGCTGGGGAACCTGCAGATGCCAAATCCCAGAGGGAGACTGTATCCTGTCGCCTGTCATGATGTGCCACGTAGGCATATTATGGATTGGCATGGAGGAGCATGACCTTCTCGACGAGGGGATCTGATATATGGCTCCTCGCATGTTTTTGGAGGAGGACGGATCCTGGGACTGTCAGCCAGGATGGGAGCGATACCCCGGAGGTAGACTTCCTGGGGAAGGCAAACATACGCTCATTTGGGGTCTCGTTGGTGGCAGTACACAGGAGCGACCGGATGGAGTGGAACGCATCAGAGAGGACCTCCTGCCAGCGGGAGACTGGGAGGCTTCTAGACCGTAGGGCCAGGAGGACGGTCTTCCAGACCATCGCGTGGGTCTCCCTCTCCACCTGTCCGTTGCCCCGGGGATTGCAGCTGGTTATCCTGCTGGAGGGGATGCCCTTGCTGAGCAGGAACTGATGCAACTCGTCGCTCATGAAAGAGGAACCCTGATCGCTATGGATGGAGGTGGGGAACCCGAACAAGGTGAAAAGACGGTGGCAGAGGTTATGTCAGGTCATGGATGGCGAAGGGGAATCTTGAGTATTCATCAACAATGTTGAGGAAGTACACATTACGGTCAGTGTAGGGGAGGGGCCCTTTGAAATCGATGCTGAGGCGCTCAAAGGGGCGGGAGGCCTTTGCCAGATGCGCTCTGTCTGGCCGAAAGAAGTGCAGTTTGCACTCAGCGCAGACCTGGCAGTCCCTGGTCACGGTCCTGACCTCCTCGATGGAGTATGGCAGGTTGCGAGCCTTGATAAAGTGAAAAAAACAGGTGATCCCTAGGTGACAGAGGTCATTGTGGAGGGCCCAGAGTCAGTCTACTTGTGCGCTGGCAGATGTACCACTGGATAGGGCATCTGGGGGCTCATTGAGCTTCCCAGGTCGATACAAGATATCGTAGTTGTAGGTGGAGAGCTCGATCCTCCACCTCAGAATCATGTCGTTCTTGATTTTGCCCCACTATGTATTGTTAAACATGAAGGCAACCGACCGTTGGTCAGTGAGGAGAGTGAATCGCCTGCCGGCCAGGTAATACCTCCAATGTCGCACAGCTTCCACAATGGCTTGGGCTTCCTTTTCGACGGAGGAGTGCCAAATTTTGGAGACATGGAGGATACGGGAGAAGAAAGCCACGGCCCTACCCGTCTGGTTGAGGGTTGCAGCCAGAGCAAAGTCCGACGCATCGCTCTCCGCCTGGAACGGAATGGACTCGTCCACAGTGTACATCACGGCTTTGGCAATATCATCCTTGATGCGGCTGAAGGCTAGACGGGCCTCGGCCGTCAGGGGAAAAACGGTGGATTTAATAAGTGGACAGGCCTTGTCCGCATAATTAGGGACCCACTGGGCATGGTAAGAGAATAACCCCAGGCATCTCTTCAGGGCCTTGGGGCAGTGGGGGAGGGGGAGTACCAGAGTGGGCGCATGCGGACAGGGTCGGGCCCTAGGACTCCGTTTTCCACAAGTGCGGGAACGTGGCCCGCAGCCCATGCTGGTCAACCATTTGGTCCATTTCTCGTTAGAAGACCGAGACCCTATTGGTGACGCCGAAGGAAACCCTGAGGAAGTCGTAGAGGCGGCCATCTGCCTCGAAGGCATTGTATTGACGGTCCTCCAGGCGGATAGGGAGCTGGTGGTACGCGGACTTCATGTCAGCTGTGGAGAAGACTCGATATTGCACAATCTGGTTGACCATGTCAGATATGCGGGGGAGGGTGTACGCATCGAGCTGCATGTGCCGGTTGATGGTCTGAATGTAGTCGATGACTGTAGCTTCTCCCCAGTCTTGACGACCACCACTTGGGCTCTCCAGGGGCTGGTACTGGCCTCAATGATCCCCTATCGTAGGAGTCGCTGAACCTCCAACCTGATAAAGGCCCTGTCCTGGGCACTGTATCGTCTGCTCCTAGTAGCGACGGGCTTACAGTTAGCGACGAGCGAGGGTGGGGGCGACCTTAAGGGTCGCGAGGCTACAGATGGTGAGGGGGGGCAGGGTCCACCGAACTTTAAAGTACGGCTTTGGAGACGGCACTGGAAGTTGAGCCCCAGTAATAGGGAAGCGCAGAGATGGGAAATGGTGTAGAGTTTAAAGTTAGTGTACTCTACGCCTTGTACGGTAAGGGTTGCGACACGGTACCCCCAGATTGCTACTGAATGTGATCCGGAATCCAAGGAGATTTTCTGGGTCGTGAGTAAAATTGGGAGGGAGCAGCGACTTACCGTATCTGGGTGAATGAAGCTGTCTATGCTCCCGGAGTCGAAAAGGCAGGCCATCTCGTGCCCATTGATCCGGACGGTCATCATAGATTTTGTGAGGTGATGAAGCCGGGACTGGTCGAGCGTGATGGAGGCGTGTTACGGAAGGTAATGGGTAGGCCGGTCGGAGGTAGCGGCGGTCAGCGTACGACCGGGTGAGCAGGGCTCCCGGGAGGCTGCAGAGTGGTCCCAAGATGGCGGGCCCCGTGGGTCGCGCGTGACGGGCGGCATCAAAGATGACGGCCCCCATGGGTCGTACGTGGAGGGTGGAGTACATGATGGCGTTAAGATGGCGGCCTCCGTGGGCCGCATGTGGCGGCCGAAAGTGAAGATGGCAACACCCACGGGTCGCACATGGTGGGTGGCGCGGCAGATGGGGGCGGCCCCAACAGGCAGCAGGCAGCGTTGCTGGGCCTAGAAGCTTTAGGGAGAGATTGGGCCTGACAGGCTTTCGCAAAGTGGCCCTTCCTCCCACACCCTTTGCAAGTCGCGTTCCGTGCAGGGCAGTGTTGTTTGGGATGCTTACTCTGGCCGCAAAAGTACCACTTCGGGCTGCTGCGTGGCACAGACTTGCGCCGCACTCGGGTCGGATGATGGTGGCGCCCACGAGGTCCACGAAGATGCCACGCGGTCGGAGGTGAAGGCCTCCATGTTCTGAAGGCCACCTCCAGCGGATTTGAGAGCTGTACTGTCTCTGGGAGGCTGAGTGTACCCCCTTCTAGCAATCGCTGCCGGATATAGTTAGAGTTCATGCCTGCGACATAAGCATCCTTGATCAGCAGCTCCGTGTGTTGGGTAGCCGATACCGCCTGGCACTCATACTTCCGGCAGAGTATCCGCAAGGCACGCAGGAATTCTGCTAGTGATTCCCCAGGGTGTTGTTGTCTCATGGCAAGAAGGTGCCTAGCATACACCTCGTTTACAGACTTTACATAGTGTTCATTCAGCGGCATTATCTCCTCCGTGGGGCAGCACGGTAGCATTGTGGGCAGCACGGTAGCATGGTGGTTAGCATAAATGCTTCACAGCTCCAGGGTCCCAGGTTCGATTCCCGGCTGGGTCACTGTCTGTGCAGAGTCTGCACGTCCTCCCCGTGTGTGCGTGGGTTTCCTCCGGGTGCTCCGGTTTCCTTCCACAGTCCAACGATGTGCGGATTGGCCATGATAAATTGCCCTTAGTGCCCTAACAAATAAGGTTAATGGGGGGGTTGTTGGGTTACTGGTATAGGGTGGATACGTTGACTTGAGTAGGGTGATCATTGCTCGGCACAACATCGAGGGCCGAAGGGCCTGTTCTGTGCTGTACTGTTCTATGTTCTATGTTCACGAGGGGCGTCCCTGATGAGAAGAAAGACTTGCGGGCTCACCCGTGTGTGGAGGATCTGCTTCTTTTGGAGGTCGGTGAAGTCTTCGGTGAAGGATCCGAGGTACGCTTCGAAGCAGCTTAGCCAGTGCTCGAATGTTTCAGTGGCGTCGGCTGCCTGTGGGTCCAACTCCAGGCGATCAGGCTTGAGTGATGAATTCACCTCAGACGTTTAGTTTATTAAATTGATGTGCCATCAATGAACACACGACGAGTGGTGAACATAACTGAGCTTTAATAAACTAAACGGAAAGCCTCCTGGCCTCGGATCCCGAACTGGGGGAGCGGCGGAGACTAGCCACCTTTATACTGAACCCGAGGGGAGGCGGAGCCAGCAGGCAGTGGTTACCACATTATATATAATAGTGGCAGTTTACCACAATACACATATCTACTACAGTGGTTCGGAGCCAGCAGGAACAAGCCCAGGCATGTAACAATACAACAGTACAATACAGTACAGTGGTTTAACACTTACCTGTGTTAATATTTGATGTAACATTAACAAAGAGTGTCCATTCATCATGCCAAACTCCAACATTTTGGGCATCAGTAAGTTAGTCTCGTTCATGTCGTTGGGCTCAGTAATGGTTTCTATAGAAATATTCATAGACAATATTAGATTCCATTACGGAGAATTATTTTATTATAACTCATTAGCAATCAGATTTGGCACCGTCTTAATTTCCTGCTGGTGTGACACAGATTGGACGGCCTGACTGGGTGCCAGTGGGCAGCTGCTTTAAGCAGCATTTCTACAATAGTGTTGCGCTGCTCCTGATGTGCTGTACATCGCTCTGCCGGGGCAGACCGCTTCCTGCCTCCATCTCCATTCCGAGCTGGTCTTCATGGACAGCACCATGCTACAGGACTCATGAACCCTCCTGTTTTACCAATCGGATCAACACTGTGCCAAGGGTTGGGGAGTACAGTGGTCTCCTCCCCCTCTGGTGCCACACATCAGTGTCTATCTGGACAGGACTTGCCGCGGATTCATACAACCACCACAACAAAGGTGCAAAGCTCAACCAGGAGTGGAGTGCGAGGTAAGTCAAGGGGTAGGAGGATGTAGCCTAAGACAAAGGGGGAGCAATGTGGAAGGAGAGCTGTGCAGGGCGGGGGGTGGGGAAGGGGAGGCAAGGGTTCACAACATCAGAGAGGGGTAAAGAGGCGAATGAGGATGACGAACAATGGAAGGCAGAGGGAGGGAAGCTGGACCCCGACAAAGCGACATGAAAATCTCACAAACAAGACGGTCAAAGGGATACCAAATAGTTTAATAATAATAATCTTCATTATTGTCACAAGTAGGCTTCCATTAACACTGCAATGAAGTTACTGTGCAAAGCCCCTAGTTGCCGTATTCCAGAGCCTGTTCGGGTACACAGAGGGAGAATTCAGGGGATGTACAAAATCTCCAGAGGCAGTGGACAGAGGTCCAGGTGGGGCATGGCAATGAGCTCGGGATGAGGGTGATTGAATCAAGGAACAGGTTTCCTCGTGAGGCCTCTAGCCTTTTACCTCTAGGTTTCTGACATCCTGCATGGTCTGGTGAAGGTGGGCTGGAGGAAGTGATCGGAGGGTGCTCGACTGGTGTTTAAATATGGTGCCGAGATCTTCGAACGCATCATCTAACGGCTGGAGGAAAAATCAGCTGCCAGTCCGCCAGCAGTCAGTGAGGAACTTGCCTATGGATAATTAATAAGGTTCCAAGTGCTGACTCTGGATCCCATTATTCTGGCCGACGGGACAGGTGCAAGCAGAGCTGCCCGCCACTCCATTTAGTCTCAAAACGGCAGACTTCCACCCCTTGATTCAATAATGACAGTCTTATATTATCACAAGTGTGGGCAGCACGGTAGCACAAGTGGTTAGCACTGTGGCTTCATAGCGCCAGGTCCCAGGTTCAATTCCCCGCCGGGTCACTGTCTGTGCGGAGTTTGCAGTTTCTCCCAGTGCCTGCATGGGTTTCTTCCGGGCGCTCCGGTTTCCTCCCACAGTCCAAAGACGTGCAGGTTAGGTGGATTGACCATGCTAAATTGCCCTTAGTGTCCAAAAATGTTAGGAGGGGTTATTGGGTTACGGGGATAGGGTGGAAGTGAGGGCTTAAGTGGGTCGGTGCAGACTCGATGGGCCGAATGGCCTCCTTCTGTACTGTATGCTCTATGTTCTATGTAAGTGTCATTTACAATTCAGTAAACAGCACACGGTCTCTCTCAGAAGGATGTAGGTTCAGGTCTCACTCCTGAAACCTGGGCACATAATCCAGGCTGACACTTCAACAGAGCATGAAGAAGGTGCTGCCCTGCCAAAGGTGCTTTCCTTCAGATGAGATGCCACTCCAGGCTCTGCCAGCTCTCAGACGGAAATGGACAATTCCAAGACACTACCTGGAGAATGAACTAAAACACATCCTCTGGTTATCATCCCATTGCTGTTGGCAGGAATTTGCTGCGATTTCATTTCAGCAGAATGTAATTAGCTGCACAGCAAAAGATTAGATTTGATTTCCTTTGTTCCTATTATGTGCGAGTGATCCCTGGCGGGCAGTTCTTCTGAGGCGATGGTAAGGCAGGAATTCAAAGAGAGGCAAGGATAGGTCTGCTTTCTACATTTGAATGAGTAGCAATTTTCTGAGCATCAGTGTCAATCTGCTCTTTGTCAGTACAATTTATTAATATCCATCCAGTTCCTGTTAAAACAGTCACATCGCTGAGATGCTTACAACTCTGCAACCCACGTTGGAGTTAGGGGCGAAAGGAACTGAAGGCAGGATTTCAAGCCTGTAATGAACTCCAATTGGCTTTATTGGTTGGCCAATTGGAGTATGAGCTCCCTCAATGATAGCTCATTGAGGGGGCCCATATAAGCACCTGTGTAGGCTTTGTGAGCCAGTCTTAAATTGACTGGACTGCTAGCAGCACTGTTTGTAGCTGCTCCTGTAATATTGTCATTGTAAATAAATATTGATGTGGTGACGGAACTCCTGCCTCCCGCGGATTACTACAAAGCCCTTCGACTCTGTTCCACTATTTACTGAGATTATTCGGCTGTTGGAGGGTAAATCAACATTGAAAATGTGGGAGTCTTTCAAGCGACAGTTGATTAGGATTCAGGAAAGTCACATTCCTGAGAGAATGAAGGATAAATATGGGAAGTTTAGGGAGCCTTGGATAACGAGGGATATTGTGAACCTCGCCAAAAAGAAAAAGGAGACTTTTGTACGGTCTAGAAGATTGAGAACAGTCAAAACCCTTGAGGAGTATAAAGGAAGTAGGTAGGTACTGAAGTGGGAAATTAGGAGGGCTAGGAGGGGTCATGAAAAGTCCTTGGCAAATAGGATTAAGGTGAATCGCAAAGCTTTTTATTCATATGTAAAAAGAAAGAGGGTGGCCAGGGAAAGGATTGGACCGCTTAAGGACAGTGGGGGGAATCTCTGTGTTGAGCCAGAGGAAATGGGGGAGGTACTAAATGAGTACTTTACAGTGTTCACCAAAGGAAAGGACTTTGTGGAAGAAGATTCTTGGGTAGGGTGTGTGGACAGTCTGGGTCATGTTGACATTGAAAAGCAGGAGCAATTAAGGTATATATGTCTCCTGGGCCAGATGGGATTTACCCCAGAATACTGAGGGAAGAAAGGGGAGGAAATTGCTGGGGCCTTGACTGACTTGACGGGCCTTGAGGATACAAAGATGTATCCTCATTGGCTACAGGTGGAATCCCAGAGGATTTAGAATAGCTAATGTGGTACCGGTACTTAAGGAAGGTAGCAGGGATAATCCTGGAAACTATAGGCTAGTGTGCCTCACGTCGGTAGTAGATAAATTATTGGAGAGAATTCTCAGGGACAGGATTTATACAAATTTGGAAACAAATGGACTCATGGTTTTGTGAAGAGGTGGTCGTGCCTCACTAACTTGATCAAGTTTTTTGAGGAGGTGACAAAGATAATTGATGAGGGGAGGGTTTAAACTAATGTGGCAAGGGCTTGGGAACCGATGCAGGAAGTCGGAGGGAAGTAAAACGGGGCCAGAAACATAAAACAGTAAGGGGGAAAGTGTAAGGCAGAGAAGCCATAGTCAAAAATCAAAAAGGGCCACAGTACAGGGTACAGTGACTGAGGAGAGTGTGAAAAGGGAGGTGGTCAATGCAGGACTGAGGGTGTTGTACCTGAATGTGCGCAGTATACAGAACAAGGTCAATGAGCTTGTTGCGCACATTGAATTTGGCCGGTACGATGTTGTGAGCATCACAGAGACGTGGCTGCAAGGGGATCAGGGCTGGGATCTAAATATCCAAGGATATGTGTCCTATCGGAAGGACAGGCAGATGGGCAAAGGGGGCGGGGTTGCATTGTTAGTAAGTGATGCGACCATCAATTCACATGAGACGATTAGTAGAAGTGAACAGTGGTTTTAATCAGCTAGATCTGTGCCTGCCTGCGACTGCTCTGTACTGAGTGCCGCCTACAGGCTGCAGGTTTATATACCACCCCCGAGGGGGCGGAGCCACAGGCAGAGCCCACAGAGGCATCAACATAATACAATAGTGATGAATTGCAGTAGCAATACGTTCACCACATTCACCCCCTGTTAAAAATTGAAGTCCAGCGGGGGTGAAGTGGGCTCACATATCGAGTCTGTCCGGAGCCTTAATCGTTCTCTGTGATTGCCTCAGCTCCAGCTTCTCTGCGGGCACTGTTGTTGGACTCGCCGCTGCAGGCACGGGTGTTGGACCTGTTGACTCTGGGAGCGTGTCGTCTGGAGCTTCATCACGGTGTGTCGGCGATGGGGGAAAGGGGGTGTAGGCCGTGTAGGGGGGGGGAGTGGTGTTCAGGATCCCCAGGGGAGCAGCTGGTAGGCCGCTGTGAGGGATTTGGTTGGTGGTGATAGGCAGTATAGGGGTGGGGTTGGTGATGGTCGCTGGGGAACCGGTGGGCGCCAGATCCCGGAGGGAGACGGTATCCTGTCGTCCGTCACGGTGCACCACGTAGGCATACTGAGGGTTGTCACAAGTAGCCTCGCATTAACACTGCAATGAAGTTACAGTGAATTTCTCCCTCCCTTTTGCCCTCTGCATTGTGTGTTCAACCGTGAAGACAGATAAAAAATACTTGTTCAAAGTCTCTGATATTTCCTTGTTTCGCATTCTTAACTCCCCAGTCTCAGACTTTAAGGCAGTGGTTCCGAAGCCCCTGGGGTTCAGAAACCTCCTCGATGTTCCGTGGCAGGCCAGGTTGATTCTTCAGAATCCAGCCTCTGATTTGATGAGCTGGGAACAGCACAAAATTTAAACTTTACCGTTCAAGGTGAGCACAGAGAAGCAGCGATGGGGAGAATATTGGTGGGGCCCGCGACAGGGCACAGCATGGCCCCAGGCAACAAGCAGGTTGTGAGCCAGTGAGAGTGTGCATGTGTGATAGATGAGAATGTGCATGCATGTGTGTGTGAGATGAGAGTGAGTGCATATGCAAAAGATGGGTGTGTGCATGTATGTGGGTCTGGGAGTGGGTGAGTGTTTGTCAGACAAGAGTGAGTGTGTGCATGTGTGAGTGTGTGCATGTGCGTGTGTGTTGTGCGAGTGTGTGTGTTGTGCAAGTGTGTGTGTTGTGCGAGTGTGTGTGTGTGCGAGTGTGTGTGTGTGCGTGCGAATGTGTGTGTGTGTGCAAGTGTGTGTGCATGCGAGTGTGTGTGGGCGTGCGAGTGTGTGTGTGCGTGCGAGTGTGTGTGTGTGTGCGAGTGTGTGTGTGCGCTCGAGTGTGTGTGCGCTCGAGCTCGAGTGTTCGCGCGCCCGAGTGTGTGTGCGCTCCAGTGTATGTGTGCGCTCCAGTGTGTGTGTTGTGTGTGTGTATGCGTGCGTGTGTGTGTGCGAGTGTGTGAGCGTGCGAGTGTGTGTGCGTGGAAGTGTGTGTGCGCTCGAGTGTGTGTGCGCTCGAGTGTGCGCGCGCCCGAGTGTGTGTGCGCTCGAGTGTGTGTGCGCTCGAGTGTGCGCGCGCTTGAGTGTGTGTGCGCTCAAGTGTGTGTGCACGTGCCGTGTGCATGCCGCGAGTGTGTGTGTGCGTGCCACGAGTGTGTATGCATGCCGTGAGTGTGTGTGTGCCACGAGTGTATGTGTACGTGCTGCAAGTGTGTGTGTGTGTGTGTGTGTGTGTGTGCGTGCCGTGAGTGTGCATGTACGCGCCGCAAGTGTGTGTGATGAGAGCGCTTGTGTGTGATGAAAGTGCGTGTGTGAGAGAGAGATGAGTGCGTGAACCACGCGTGTCTTTAACGATGCCCTCTCTGTATCTCTGCGTCTCCATTGGAAAAGATCTCCCACAATCGTCAGAAAGGACCCAGGCTGGAAATCCTCACCACCTTCGCGGAACGTGCTCTGGAGGTGACTGGGATGGCCGAGGACAGAGCGGTCAGCAACGCGGAGGCTGACACATGCTGCAGAGGTGAGGAATCACCATGCCCCAGGCAAAGGACCTGTCAAACGCATGTTGTTATTGCCTTACTGGCTGAAGCAACCCTCCCACTGACCACATGTCCATTCCCGCAGGTCCTCCAGCTACCGGCGCCGGCCCATCCCCGCTGGCCCCCGCTCCAGCCTCCCAGGTGAACACCTCGTAGGTGTTCACCTGGGAGGTCAGTGACAGCCGTGGCTGAGGGTGTCAGCAGAATATCCGACTCGCTGGGGGATGTGACCCAGTACCAGGCCAACCTTGATGAGGTTCTGAGGGACATGTCCCGCTCTCAGATGGGAAAGGTCGAGGCACTGCTTGTCCCAGTCGCAGGTGGGCATTGTTGAGGTGATGCAGAGCACGGCCCAATCACTGAGGAGCATCGTCGAGGGCGTCGACACAACTATACGGACATTAGGGAAGCACCAGGGCTGGCAGAGCCAGATGATGCAGGGCAGGCAGGGCTCGAACCAGGGAGCATACACGTTTGCAAGGATCACTAGTGCCCTTCCAGGACACCACTAACCAAGACATACCGACCCCTGGGTCCATAACAGTTTTTGTCGTCTTTGTCCTCTTCTTTAGAAGTATGGCTACCCCCCTCATCCTCGTCCCATAACACAATTCTACAATACCCTCCGCAGACCCTATGATGTGGATGTTTTGGTGGTGTGACCGTTTCTCCTGGTGCTCGACCTTTCTCTTCAGTGTCCCTTGCGTTGCCACCAACTTTGCCATTTCTGTCTCCAAGGAGTCGATCCGGTCACTCAGGTCGGTCGCCGCTTTCTCCAGGTCTCTGATTGTCGCCTCTTGTGCCTCCAACCATTGTTCTGCCTTTTCTAGCGCCACCTTGAAGGGGGCCAGGGCATCTGCCGCTACCTTCGCTGCTGCCACCATTTTGAGCTTGATGGCGCCCCTGTGCTTTATTAGCTCCTGCGTCAGCAGATCCATCCACTTGCTTATCGGTGGGTAGCCAAGAGTGAGCTCCGGCGACCCAGCCTGCACGGGTATGGCCGGCACCAACTCGACCCGCGTGCTCACCCACGTCCCGTTCCTCCTCTCTGGACTTTTACTGGTTCTTTCGGGTCCTTAAGTTATTCCTGGGAATTTCTTGATAGTTGTGGTGGTCTTGGAGGAGGGGTGGGGGGCGGGGGGGTCAACAGGTTCAGAGGCCTATTTTTGTGCTAAAAGTGCCAATTTCGTGAGTTCCTGGAGGAGAGCCACCTTTCCTGCATCTGCTCAGCACATCCCCATCACCGGAAGCCATTGTCAATAATATTAAATAACATTTCTGCTTGAAAGAGAGTTTCAGAGTACCTGGGCCACAGCATTGACTTTATAACAATATATACTTACCTTTTCTATTCCTGAGAAAATAGAATGCATCGTAATTCATAAACTGCAGAGGAACTCTTTCAAGAGAAACATGGAGTATTGTGCGATCTACCATCTGCGTTATGATTTTCTGAAATGAAGGACAAACATAGGTTTGTAGAGTATTAGTACATAATGGACACATTTTTTGCACCTGCAAAAATTCTGTATATTTTAATAAAATGTCCATGTCGATGAGCATCAGTCATATAATATGCTCCTGGATGTACTTTTTACAACTGTATTAGAATTTCAATTGAAATGATAACAAAGTACTGTACACACCCCTGTCAGCATCAACGGGGCCGAGGTGGAGATGGTTAGCAGTTTCAAATTCCTAGGGGTGCACATCACCAAAAATCTGTCCTGGTCCACCCACGTCGACGCTATCACCAAGAAAGCACAACAGCGCCTATACTTCCTCAGGAAACTAAGGAAATTCGGCATGTCCACATTAACCCTCACCAACTTTTACAGATGCACCATAGAAAGCATCCTATCGGGCTGCATCACAGCCTGGTATGGCAACTGCTTGGCCCAAGACCGCAAGAAACTTCAGAGAGTCATAAATACCGTCCAGACCATCACACAAACCTGCCTCCCATCCATTGACTCTGTCTACACCTCCCGCTGCCTGGGGAAAGCGGGCAGCATAATCAAAGATCCCTCCCACCCGGCTTACTCACTCTTCCAACTTCTTCCATCGGGCAGGAGATACAGAAGTCTGAGAACACGCACGAACAGACTCAAAAACAGCTTCTTCCCCACTGTTACCAGACTCATAAACGATCCTCTTATGGACTGACCTGATTAACAGTACACCCTGTATGCTTCACCCAATGCTGGTGTTATGTAGTTATATTGTGTACCTTGTGTTGCCCTATTACGTACTTTATTTTATTTTTGTTTCTTTTCATGTACTTATTGATCTGTTGAGCTGCTCGCAGAAAAATACTTTTCACTGTACCGCGGTACACGTCACAATAAACAAAATCCAATCCAAATCCAATCCAAAGTATTCATGCTGGCTTAATGAATAAGTATGATGTTTGATGTGCTACTGACCCATATCGATCAGGAACAGCCAGGTTCAGCGAGTTAACTAACCTCAGCTGGTATAGGAGAGAGAGCTTCATTAAGCCACAGTGTTCCAAGACCATGAATGTGGGAGAACATCGATACTGGGAAAACACAAACTCTGGTTCTCACTCCATTTAGTTCTAGTTTGAGATATGCCAAGGAAGGCATGGGTTAGAGGTTGCAGTATCTGTCTGGGTTACCAGCAGAAAACAAAATCAGATGGTCTGACTCGGTGTTATCCTCAGTATCCAAGCTGGGCAAGGTGGGAATGGCCGCTAATTCAGAAGATGCCACTCAACTTTGTGATAGTACAGGCATTGGTCAGTGGGCTAGATATCAAACTGGTATCCTTCCTCTCCGTTTAAACCCCATTCTCGTCAGTTGTCAGTCTAAGCTGCACCGAGCTGGACAGATCACCAACAGGCTGAAGAGGAGTGAATATGTAACGCAGATAATCCATGCTCGCAAGTAGCTCCCGAAGAGAACCCAGGTGGTGCCAATGGAAGCATGAGGCCCATTACAATTAAAACTTTTTGAAGTGGTGTCACCTGCACAGTGTAAGAACAGGCTAACAACACAGTTAAATTCTATAATCAATATTCCGAGTGAGTGTAATAAAAACAGCTGGAAATATTCAGTAGTCAGTCAGTCGACCCCTGCAAAGGGTCTGCTGCCTGAAATGTCACCAATTGACTCTGTTACTCACTCCTGAGAAATTGCAGCATTTTCTCTTTTCATTTCCAGCATCTGCAATGTTTTCGAGTCCAGTGTATTGGGGCTTTACAATGTTATTCACAGTATTTATACTGGATCTATAGTGATCTACTTCAGTAGAAACGTTAAAGTGTTCAAGTTTAGCAAATGCTAAAATGGTAAAAATGTTTTGATCATGACCTCAAACTACATAGATTGTAGTGGCAAAGCATCAAGCATTGGTAGCACTGTAGCACAGTGGCTATCACCGTGGCACCACAGCACCAGGGTCCCACGTTCGATTCCCAGTTGGGTCACTGTCAGTGCGGAGTCTGCACGTTCTCCCCGTGTCTGCATGGGTTTCCTCCGGGCGCTCCAGTTTCCTCCCAAAGTCCAAAGATGTGCAGGTTAGGTGGATTGGCCATGATCAATTGCCCTTCGTGTCCCAAAGGGTTAATTGGGGGTTACTGGATTATGGAGATAGGGTGGAGGTGTTGACCTTGGGTAGGGTGCTCTTTCCAAGGTCCGGTGCAGACTCGAGGGCCGAATGGCCTCCTTCTGCACTGCAAATTCTATGGTTAAACAATATTGTCAATTCATACAGTAACATACCGTTTCTATAGGTTTTTGCTTTGTATCTTCCTCTAAATCTTCGGATAGTCCTGTCTCTGGGGTGGCTGTTGTAGGTTTTTGACTTCCTGAGTCTACAGATGAAAGATTAGAATATTGATCAATATTCTCCAAATATGTAAATTCTGCATCAAAGTTGGAGGGAAACTACATTTCTAAATCGAAAATCAACTTCTTGATACCGTCTACAGTAAAACAAGGTCATAGTAGATCAAGGTAAACAGGAATATATTTTAGTTTCACCTCAGTGCCTTTCATTTTGAGAGAGTAAGGGATGGTTAATGTGCGAGTATGTGACTCGCCCCACTGCACTGTGTCATTAAGAGTAGGAGGCCTCACACGGCAAGTTTCTCATTCCCAACTGGAGCAGAATCTGAGTGGATGCCGGCTGTTCTTGCCTATGTAGCAGCTAGTACAAGCCAAGCAGCAACAGTAGAGTGAGAGATTTCCCCACCTTTACCCTGCTATAATTCACACAATGAAGTCCTCCTCTTCACCCCCCCTCCCAAAACATCCCCCCCCCAACCATAAAAATATCTCCCCAAACCCTCCCTGCCTCTATCAACCACCCAAAACACCCACTTCTCACAACAACCCACCCAACACACAACCTTCCCCAAACTCCCCCGCACAATATCCCCAACAACCCACCCAACACACACCCTGTGGTGATATGCATCACTGTAAATACACAAGGAGTTAATGTAAATACACGTAGACTAGCTAGATACTAGAGGGAGCACCAGAGACATGACACACAGACAGTCAACCAATAGGTCAGTAAGATAGGACACGGCCAATGGGCGTTCGTGATACGCACAGGAGTGACACCACCACGGGAGGGCATTACACCAACCCATGTAGGAGGGACACAGCACACATGATCTTCCTCTTTCCAGTGGAGACACTCGGTGTGTACCCGGGGTTGGTTCGACACATCACACCCACCACCTGGACTGTAGCAGACTGGTTCGTCAGTCTGAGCAGCTATAGCAGGATTAACAGGAGAGTCGAGTCCAAGTAGAATTGTTAATAGTTCAATAAACGTGTTGAAGTTATCTCCACGTCTGAACCTTCCTCTGTCAGAGTGCACATCAAGGAAGCAGCTTATGCTGCACCAAGAGCATAACTAAACATGGTACCCAGGAGTGACCATTTAAATCCATATAGTTACAACTCAGCAAACAGTGACAACCAGCAACGGCACCCAGGCAAGATAATGTTCAAGATTCCGGTTCCACAGCAGCTCAGGTACCAAGGCAATCTCAGCGAAAACTGGCGTTGGTTCAGGCAGAGATTCGAGATCTACCTGGTAGCGTCCGACCTAGATGGCTCGGCGGATGCAGAGAAAATAAAGCTTCTACTTGTGGGTCCAAAAGCAGCTGAAATCTTCCAGACCTTCAAATACTCAAAGGGGCACAACAAGAGCGACTTCCAGGCAGTCCTGGACAAATTCCAAGAATTCTGTGAGGGACATACAAGAAGAAACGGTAAAAGAGGCGCCAGGACTCACCACGAGGTAGGCTTGCAGCAGAAATCTGCAGTTTTGATTGGCAGCCATCTTGGTAAAGGTGCTGCACATGCGCAGTGGAGAAAAAGGCCCCAAGTAAAGGAACAGCAATCTGAGCATGCCCACTCGCTTCCTACGACCTACGTCACACGCTTCGTGACGTCAGAGGCCCCCGACCACGCCCACTTAAAGGGGAAATGTCCCAAAACATGAAAAAAAAATTTTAAGCCGTAAAACCTGACCCTTTCACCTGGAACGACAGAACAATGCCTGAAATTCAACCAGTAGCTTAAAGTAACATCCGCAGAACCCTGCAACAAGCAGTTAGCACTGCCCAAAGAGATGTTACAGTCCTTGAAGATGACAATTGTGACCTTGATTTCTTCTTTGGACATCACGAGCCCAATGCCAGCTCAGACATAAAAAGTGATGATGTGGTCTTGGAAGACAACGACTCAGATGAGCATTTCACCTTGGGAGGCTACCCCAGTACCAAATCCGAACCACAACTAAACGTGTTGTACATTGACGACCCCGATGATGAGTTCTTTGGATTGGGGAATCTTCAGCCCAGCATATACGACATCCAGACTCGTGAGTGCAGGATTATGCTGCGGCCTGACACCAAGAGACAGAGAGCGGTACAAGCCCACAGAGAGCGGCCTGCTGCCACAGAGAGAGTGGTCCACGCACCACAAATGGTCCCAGCCTCCACACAGAAAGCGATGCAAGACTCCACACCATAGTCCTTGCATGAACAAGAAGTGACTCGAGTGACACAAGCCTCCACAGCGAGCTCGTGGACAGCCTCCACGATGGAAGCAACGCAAGACTCCAAAGTGAAGTCCTTGCACGAGCAAGACCATGAGGGTCTAGCAACCTCCTCTGAGCAACCAGCAGCAGACAATGCGAGTCTGCCATGCTCAAGTGCACAGCCAGAAGACTATGACAGTCTACCACGCTCCAGTGACCAACAATGCGACTATGACAGTCCACCCAGATTGTTTGAGCCACAAGGAGAAGACTCTGACAGTCTACCCAGCTCAAGTAAACAACAAGAAGCTACTGAGGTTCTACCCACTGTATGTGAGACAAGTGACGACGGCATCCCACTTCCCATACAAGATGTGCAACGTGACAGACCTGGGCTAGTGCGTACAGAGGCACTCGACAATCACAGTGAGACTACTGGAGACTCCGGCGACACCACGTTACTTCACACCTTATTCGTTCGAGCCTCTCCACAAGCCAATGAATTCCTGAACGTTTTGACTCCAGACATGGAGCATCAAGAAACCTCAGCTGACTCAAGAGAACCTGAAATGACTCCAAACGGGGAGAATCGACAAGCCAAAGCTGATTCAAGTAAGCCAGACATGACTCCAGACAGGGAGCGCCGCAAACTCAGTGACGGCACGCTCAAGGAAACAGAAGATGCCACAAAGCACGCTGACACGAGTAACTGTGTGAAGGACTCGTATTATCCACAGAGTGTGGTCCTTAAGTGCAACAAACACGACAACAAAACCAACCAACACAACACAACACAACCTATGAAAACCATATCAAACTCAACGACACAAAGCATATCAAAGGCAACAACATCGACAGCAACCACAACAAAAACAACAACTATGGCACAACGACTGGTATGACATGGTACAACTCTGCCCATGAGGGACATTGTTACTGCTCAGCTCAGTACAATGACATACCATGGCAGGACGACACAGATTGCAAACGTCGCTACCACAAGCATCGGAAGAAAAAAAGACTCCAAATCAGACAACAAAGTGATTTGACCACTTCTTGTTTCATCGCGCACAGGGACAAGGATGGCGTTTACAATGCAATTCCACCATCAACATCACCACCTCACCAACCCAACAAGAAAGACATTCGACCATAATAATTAATGAATTTTGGACTCATGCATATGATTTGGACTTATTGATTAATGATCACTGTTTTCATAACTTGTACATAGTATCACTTATCTACCTGTTCTTGTTCAATTTTCTTTAACACTGTACAGAAAATATGTAACATGAAAAAAATGGGGATGTGGTGATATGCATCACTGTAAATACACAAGGGGTTCATGTAAATACACATAGACTAGCTAGACACTAGAGGGAGCACCAGAGACATGACACACAGACATTCAACCAATAGGTCAGTAAGATAGGACACGACCAATAGGCGTTTGTGATACGCACAGGGGTGACACCACCACGGGAGGGCATTACACCAACCCATGTAGGAGGGACACAGCACACATGATCTTCCTCTTTCCAGTGGAGACACTCGGTGTGTACACGGGGTTGGTTCAACACATCACACCCACCACCTGGATTGTAGCAGACTGGTTCGTCAGTCTGAGCAGCTATAGCAGGATTAACAGGAGAGGCGAATCCAAGTAGAAGAATTGTTAATAGTTCAATAAACGTGTTGAAGCTATCTCCATATCTGAACCTTCCTTTGTCAGAGTGCACATCAAGGAAGCAGCTTATGCTACGCCAAGAGCATAACAAGACACGACCTTCCCCAAACTCCACCGCACAAGATCCCCAACAACCCACCCATTGGAAAGGGTGCAAAGGAGATTTACCAGGATGCTGCCTGGTTTGCAGGACAGGCCTTATGAGGAAAGGTTGAGGGAACTAGGCCTTTTCTCTTTGGAGCAGAAGAGGATGGGAGGCGACTTAATAGAGGTTTATAAGATGATGAAGGGGATAGACAGAGTGGACGTTCAGAGACTATTTCCACGGGTGGATGTAGCTGTTGCAAGGGGGAATAACTCTCAGATTCAAGGTGGGAAATATAGGAGGGATGTCCGAGATAGGTTCTTTACTCAGAGAGTGGTTAGGGTGTGGAATGGACTGTCTGCAAGATCTTTTTACTTTTCTGTAAAGACAGTGATTGCATCTTTTAAAAGAAAAAAAAATGATAATAAAATAACTTAAAAGTTTTAACCTGAAACAGTGGTTATTAGCGTACTTTACTTACTTAGCAACGCAGGACCCAGGACATCGATGCTACTAAGGGGTAAGTAGGTAAAATTCTTCGGTGAAGGTATGGGTTATACTGGGGGATAACTTGAAAATATAGTTTGACCTGAATAGCACCCACCGAAGCCTGCATCGGGGTCAGGGAGTGAGAATCCCTGTTCACCAGTTAGAATATCGACCCTTTTTGGTGTAGGGGGAATTCTAAGAATAGTGGTGAGTTTTTAACTTCAGTATGTCCTATGTTTTTTCATGTATGGAACAATCTGTCTGAACTGTACGCAGAACAATACTTTTCACAGTACCTCGGTACACGTGACAATAAATCTAATCCAATCCAAATATTTTAATGGCTTGGACGAGGGAACTAAATGTATTATTTCCAAATTTGCAGATGATACAAAGTTGGGTGGGAGGGTGAGCTGTGAGGAGGATGCAGAGATGTTTCAGCGGGATTTGGGCAGGCTGAGTGAGTAGCACATGCATGGTAGATGCAGTATAATATACGGAAAAATGTGAAGTTATCCGCTTCAATAGCAAAAATAGGAAGGCAGATTATTATTTGAAAAGGTGTAAATTGAGAGGTGGATACTCAGCGAGACCTTGGTGTCCTTGTGCATCAGTCACTGAAAGTAAGCGCGCAGATACAGCAGGCAGTAAAGAAGGCAAATTGTATGTTGGCCTTCATGGCGAGAGGATTTGAGTTTAGAAATAGAGATGTTTTACTGCAATTGTATAGGGCTTTGGTGAGGTCACACCTGGAGTATTGGGTACAGTTTTGGTGTCCTTATCTGAGGAAGGATGTTCTTGCTATGGAGGGAGCGCAGAGAAGGTTTACCAGGCTGATTCCTTGGTTGGTGTCATATGAGGAGAGACTATATTCGGTTAGGATTATATTCCTTGGAATTTAGAAGAGTGAGCGGGGATCTCATAGAAACCTACAAAATTCTAACAGGATTAGACAGAGTAGATTCTGAAAGAATGTTCCCGATAGTGAGGAGTCCAGAAAACTAGGGGTCATAGTTTGAGGATGAGGAGTAAACCTTTTAGGACTGAGGTGAGGAGACATTTCTTCACCCAGACAGTGGTGAACCTGTGGAATTCACTACCACAGAAAGTAGTTGAGGCCGAAATGTTGAGTAATTTCAAGAAGGAATTAGATGCAACTCTTAGGGCTAAAGGGATCAAGGGATATGGTGGGGGGGGGGGGGGGGGGGGGGCGAGAGAGGAGAGGAGGGTTGACGATATCGAACTTGATGATCAGCCATGATCATGATGAAAGGTGAAGCAAGTTTAAAGGGCCGAATAGCCTCTTCTTGCTTCCATTTTCTATGTATATTTCTATTTGAGTCCTTGTAAGTCGTGAGCAGATTCGGGCAGCTCTGTTGGAAGACAATGCAGATGGCGCATGAAATTTATTCTTTCCCAATTTACCCTGAATTTCCACTGGCAAGGTTTTACAGGGTTTAATACTGCAGCCCGTATACTATCCACAACCATAACCCACTTTATAAAATTTACCAGCTTTTTCTGCTTCTCCTGCATTTGGCAAATCGGATTTTGTTCCATCAGCAATTTCACTCAATTCAGCATCACCTTCACTTATCGGCTCAGTTACCTCAAAAGGTTCTTGGTGAAGAATAACAGAAATAGTTATAGTATTGAAAAATGAATTACAAATAAAAGGTTTGTAAATACTCTTCTAATGTCTGGCATTGATACGCAGTGAAGGATAAGTGTTATGACAAAAGGCAATGTATGTCTCAAGATAGAGAGGAACAGAAAATCACAGCGCTCGACTGTGCTCCTCTTGTTCACACAGGAGTTGTAAAACAGACATAGAGGAACTTCCCACGACCAACTGCACCCCTTATACGGTCTCTCTGCTGACGTCACTGGGCAGTGTGTAGATCATCGCAATCGTTGTACAATACCATCCTGTGATTTCAGTAATGCCATGTACCAGTTATATAGCAGGGGTATATGCCAGGGAGGAATTAACAGGAATTTCATGGAAAAGCATTTTCCAAACCCCTGTTCCAGTGTGAGTGGAGAGATGTCAATGCTGTCTGGGCTGGGTTAGAAGTTTCAGGTTATGGTTTAGGGGTGAGGATTAAGTGTGGTTTGGGGTGGAGGGGTCAGAGCGTGAAGTTTTTGGGGGGAGGGGTTTAGGGGTGGGGCGTTTGTGTCAGAGGTTTGGGGTGGGGGTTTGGGATGGGGGCTTAGGGGGCAGGGGGTTTAGGGAGGGTGGGCTGGGGTGGGGGGTAAGTGTTTAGGGGGAGTTAGGTCAGGGGTTAGGGTGGGGGTGAGAGTTTAGTGTTTCGGGGGTTAGGGGGTGGGGTTGGGGGTGGAGTTTGGGGGTGGAGGTTTGGGAGTGGGGGGTCAGTGTTGAGGGGGTTGGGGTGGGATGTTGGGGAGGTGGGGTGGGGGTTAGGGGGGTGGGGTGGGAGTTAGGGGGTGGGGGTTAGGGGGTGGGGTGGGGGTTTGGGGGTCAGTGTTTAGAGAGGTGGGGCGTTAGGGGGGTGGGGTGGAGAGTAGGGGGCTAGGGTGGTAGTTGGGGGGTGGGGTGGGGGTTTGGGGGTGAGGGTCAGTGTTTGGGGGTGAGGGGTCAGTGTTTGGGGGGTGAGGGGTCAGTGTTTGGGGGTGAGGGGTCAGTGTTTGGGGGTGAGGGTCAGTGTTTGGGGGGTGAGGGGTCAGTGTGTGGGGGTGAGGGGGTCAGTGTTTGGGGGTGAGGTCAGTGTTTGGGGGGTGAGGGGGTCAGTGTTTGGGGGGTGA